>NC_044191.1:37666686-37701087 GCF_900880675.1 Sparus aurata | reverse complement strand
AACACAAGTTTGTTTTTAATCTTTATTTTACCGACAGGAAAATACACAGACCACAATCCACTGCGGCAGCGCTCCAGCCAATGGAAGAAGAGGCTGGTAGTTTGGCCAATCAGAGAGCGGCGGGACATTTCAAACTACAGACAGGAAACAGCCTCGAGCAGTGACGGTTTGGACCCGAAGAATTTCACCTGATTTCACCGTCTGTAGTTTAATCTGAGGTTTAATTCGTAGAGATTAGAAACACACGTTGAATTCACTGAGAGGACAGACGCGGAGGACGGAGACAAGGAGAGGACACAACATGGCGGACTGTGACGGCGCTGTGAGTTTCTACATCTTTATTTTATGAAAGTGTTTCTGTGTTCGGCTGCTGGTCAGGCTGCTGGTTCGGCTGCTGGTCCGGCTGCTGGTTCGGCTGCTGGCTCGGCTGCTGGCTCGGCTGCTGGTTCGGCTGCTGGTCCGGCTGCTGGTCCGGCTGCTGGTCCGGCTGCTGGTCCGGCTGCTGGTCCGGCTGCTGGCTCGGCTGCTGGTTCGGCTGCTGGTCCGGCTGCTGGTTCGGCTGCTGGCTCGGCTGCTGGTCTGTCCCTGCTGGACTTCACTGTGTTTCCTCACAGATCAACAGATGTCTTCGTGTTGTCTCTCAGCGGGACAGTGATCAGAAATGGTTTCCAGAGTTGAGAATGTTTCTCTTTTGATTTGATGTTCTGAATTTGGACTCTGACAGTTTTTAAGGCTGATAATAAGTTGAATTGTTTAAAATTAATATCAGGTTGTTGTGATCATTACAGTCGAACTTGTGTTTGATTTGACAACAGTATAAAACTCCGATAGTTCACTGAGACGTGAAGAAGAAATCAATCAGTACAATTTAATTAATGATCAAAATATAGTTTTCTGTAAGTCAGTGACTGACCAATCTGTGCAGATCTGAATACTGACATCATTGTGTGTGTGTGTGTGTGTGTGTGTGTGTGTGTGTGTGTGTGAGAAGATGAGCGTCTGACAGCAGAGCAGATGGATGAGCAGAGGATCCAGAATGTGGCCTATCAGTACCTGTGCAGGCTGGAGGAGGCCAAGAGGTCAGTGATGTCACACTCAGCTGATGACTGTCAACAAACCCCAGCAGCCCTTCTCTCCTGTCAGTGGTTCTTTTCTTCATCACAGTAGCTCCATTCACACGGCCATTTGCATGCCGGGATCCTGCGCCAACTCCGTCTCTGTGTGAAACTCTCGGAGGCGGCAAGAGGTGAAATTTTGCTCCAGTAGTATCAGGGCCGCATTATTGCCGAACTGAACCAGTGTGAAGAGATAAGCCAGCTGCGCATATCGAGGGCGTATCGATCATACAGTCTGATAACTGCACAGGTCCTTCACTCAACTAAATACAGACAAATGTTCCACAAAGCAACATTACAGAACCGAACAACAGTAATGTAGTAACTGTAACTGTCATTGGCAACTTACACTATACTGCCAAAAGTATTGGCTCACCTGCTTTGACTCGCATATGAACTTAAGTGACATCCCATTCTTAATCCAGAGGGTTTAATATGACGTCGGTCCCTTTGCAGCTATAACAGCTTCAACTCTTCTGAAGGCTTTCCACAAGGTTTAGGAGTGTTTATGGACATTTTTGACCATTCTTCCAGAAGCACATCTGTGAGGTCACACACTGATGCTGGACAGGAAGGCCTGACTCTCAGTCTGCACTCTAATTCATCCCAAAGGTGTTCTGTCGGGTTGAAGTCAGGACTCTGTACAGGCCAGTCAAGTTCATTCACACCAAACTCTCTCCTCCATGTCTTTATGGACCTGCTTTGTGTACTGGTGCACAGTCATGTTGAACAGGAAGGAGCCATCCCCAAACTGTTCCCACAAAGTTGGGAGCATGGAATTGTCCAACATCTCTTGGTTTGCTGAAGCATTCAGAGTTCAGGAACTCAGGGGCCAAGCCCAGCTCCTGAAACACGACCCCACACCATGATCCCCCTCCACCAAACTTTACACTTGGCACAATGCACTCAGACAAGAACTGTTCTCCTGGCAACCGCCAAACCCAGACTCATCCATCAGATTGTCAGATGGAGAAGCGTGATTCTTCACTCCAGAGAACACGTCTCCGCTGCTCTAGAGTCCAGTGGCGGCGTGCTTTACACCACTGCATCCAACGCTTTGCATTGCACTTGCTGATGTTTGGCTTGGATGCAGCTGCTCGGCCATGGAAACCCATTCCATGAAGCTCTCTGCGCTGTTCTTGAGCTAATCTAAGACCACATGAAGTTTGGAGGTCTGTAGCGATTGACTCAGCTGAAAGTTGGCGACCTCTGCTGACCCTGCTCCTTCAGTTTACGTGGAGTTGCTGTTGTTCCCAATCGCTTCCACTTTGTTATAATACCACTGACAGTTGACTGGAATATTTAGGAGTGAGGAAGTTTCACGACTGGACTTGTGTCACAGGTGGCATCCTATCAAAGTACCACACTGGAATTCACTGAACTCCTGAGAGCAACACATTCTTTCACACATGTTTAAACAGTCTGCATGCCTGGGTGCTGCTTTTAAACACCTGTGGCCATGGAAGTGATTGGAACACCTGATTTCAATTATTTGGATGGGTGAGTGAAGACTTTTGGCAATATAGTGTATATGAGGAAAAAAACACCATAGATATAAATGGAGAAGCGTCTGTCCTCCTGTCTGTCAAACCAACTCTTCGTCACATTTCTGCAAGAAAAACAGCGTCTGTCACCGGCAAAAAACTTGAACTCGCCAGGTGTTTGTGTTGTTGTAGTTACTGTTGTCAGGGTGACGGTCAGCCCTCCAGACCGAGACTTCAGGGAACTTTCCCCCAGAAAATGGCCTCCGTCCCCGCGAGAGAGTCAGACAGCGTCCAGTTTACTGATGGTGATTATGTTATGTAATTTAGAATGTTACTTTGTCACTTTCCAGGATGTTTGGTGGGTCAGGATCTCAATCACTGCACATCATAACAGCATCCATATGATTATTAACTGTCCGCAGGTTTAGATTGACAGGAGGACACCTGGGAAACACCTTGAAAACACACGGACGTCATCATCATGACGTGTACCGTCACGCCTCTTTAGGAGCCACAGTGCCGGCTTTCTGTGTGAATTACGCAGCGGCTCGTCTTTAAGGTGGAGATGCTTCACTCTGTGTGAATCACCATCGGCGGGGGGAATTGGGGAACCACTGCTGCAGCATTAATGCATCTTCTTGTGGCTACTGTTGCCTGCTGCTGTGGTCAGCGTGCGACATCGCAAATGACATCATCACTCTGTGTCGTTTCTCCTCAGGTGGATGGAGGCGTGTCTGGGGGAGGAGCTTCCTGCTCCCACTGAGCTTGAGGAGTCGTTGAGGAATGGAGTCATTCTCGCAAAACTGGGTCATCGATTTGCTCCGAATGCAGTCGCTCTGAAGAAGATCTACGACCCCGAGCAGCGCCGATACCAAGTAACTAGTGGACTTGGACTAAAATTGAATCTCAGATTTTTTCACACCAAACTCGATTTACAATTTTAATCATTTTTTTTCTCCTAAAAATGACAAAGAAAAAATTTAAAGTAGGGGTGTCCCAAAAAATTTGAACGTGGACCCAAGCCTTTTTGTTTTGTTTTGTTTTTTTTTACGTCAGAGCAGTTTGTGGCAGAACACGTAACATTACTCTGGTAAATGTGGATCAAATGTCTGCAGAGTGGAAATAACTTAAAGTAGAAAGTGAAAGCAGTCCAGCTGCGACATGTAACATCTGCAGTACGTTTCATGAGGGGAAACAAATGAGCTGCAGTTAAAACTACACACCTGATACAATAAAATATTACAGAGCAGGTCATTAAATGAATCTCTCTGGATCTCCGTGGTACAGGATCAGGGTTTTCTTTGTCTCCTGGAGTTGTTGAATCCCCGGTGTGTCCTACCATCTCTGCATCACACTGACTCCACTCTGGAGTTACAGCGTGATCTCATACAGCAGAGCATGTAAAACAGACAGTCGAGGAGATGCTGAATGCTGTGAAGTAGACGAGCAACACGTCCACGCCATTCACGTGACAACGCAGGGTTCTCCCCAGACGGTGGAACAGCGGCGCTGCGCCGCTATACCGCTAGGTCAGCGCCGCTATACTCCGCGCGTGACGGTGACGAGCGTCAGTCCGTCCGTCCCCCGGTTGACGGCTAGGAGCTCCCAGCTGACGGCGATGAGCGTCCGCCCGTCCCCCAGCTGACGGAGTTGATGACCGTCTGTCCGTGTCTCTCTCCCCCCCCCCTCAACTGACGTTGACGAGCGTTCGCACCCCCCCCCAGCCCCCGGACAGACGGTGCGCCGCTACACTACAAATTTCTGGGGAGAACCCTGCAACGTAAGGAATATGTAAAAGCAGTGGATGATATGGAGGCACCAAGCGTGGGCTGCGTCTCACACACTGCAGCTGCTGTAACGAGGGTCTGCTGTCACAGTGCAGCGTCACACACTCACCTGCTAACACCAGGAAGGTGGAGGACAATGATGGAACAGCATATGTAGAATAATAAGCCGTATGAAAGTGTTTACTTTGTTTCAACAACATAAAAAACCTTTTAAGGAATGCAGCTGTATTATCCTGGACAATATGAGTTAAAGTGAAACTCTCGCCAAAATGCAACCGAGGCTTTATTTGTGATTGAATATGAGTCAAACCTTCGGGTAAAAGCATAATTATGACGAAAGACGCACTTTTAAGATTTACTGTAGTTCCGTTTTCGGGCACGTTAATTTTGAACGGGAGTGCTCGGGGCAGAGATACGATGGCATCAAAATCTCTGTTTTTAAAACAGTAAGAAGGCTCGACACAACATGAAACTAGATACTTTATTCATCCTGAGGGAAATTTTGAACATCCAGTAGCTTATAGACACACATGCACACATATTTCACCCACATAAAAAAACGGATCACTCAGAAATATGATAGTAAAAGAACTATGAACTATGGGAGTCCATGAGGAGCGGCGGTGGGGCAAGTTAAAGAGAAAATCGATTTTCATTTTTTAAAATCGTCCTAAACCACAAACTCGAATTAATCGCTTTTATCACCCAGCCCTACGAGGAACACACACACACACACACACACACACACACACACACACACACACACACACACACACACACACACACACACACACACACACACACACGTGAGCCAGTGGGAGGAGCAGTGAACTATTAGAATCAATGATGTCATCAATACGGTGGAGTGCAGTATGTTAGCAATGTCTGACACAGTTTGTCTTTGTTATATTGATAATCAATCCTGTGTATTGATCTGATCAGGCGGTGGGTCTTCAGTTCCGTCACACTGACAACATCAACCACTGGAGGAATGCCATGACCTCCCTGGGACTGCCCACGGTCAGTGACACACTGTTATTGATCCATTGGAGGATTGATCAGCTCATCACAGTATTCACAAGTAATCACTTGTAGTTGTTTTCAGATCTTCCAGCCAGAAACGACCGACGTGTACGACAAGAAGAACATGCCGAGAGCTGTGTACTGTATCCACGCACTCAGGTGGGTTCACCTGTCTGCCTGTCTGTCTGTCCACTCACCTGTCTCTCTCTCTCTACCTGTCTGTCTCTCTAACCTGTCTGTCTCTCTACCTGTCTGTCTGTCTCTCTCTAACCTGTCTGTCTCTCTACCTGTCTGTCTGTCTCTCTCTAACCTGTCTGTCTCTCTGTCTCTCTACCTGTCTGTCTCTCTACCTGTCTGTCTGTGTCTCTACCTGTCTGTCTCTCTACCTGTCTGTCTGTCTCTCTCTCTCTACCTGTCTGTCTCTCTCTCTCTCTACCTGTCTGTCTCTCTAACCTGTCTGTCTCTCTACCTGTCTGTCTGTCTCTCTACCTGTCTGTCTCTCTACCTGTCTGTCTGTCTCTCTCTCTCTACCTGTCTGTCTCTCTCTCTCTCTACCTGTCTGTCTCTCTACCTGTCTGTCTCTCTACCTGTCTGTCTCTCTCTCTCTCTACCTGTCTGTCTCTCTAACCTGTCTGTCTGTCTCTCTAACCTGTCTGTCTGTCTCTCTACCTGTCTGTCTCTCTACCTGTCTGTCTCTCTAACCTGTCTGTCTCTCTCTCTACCTGTCTGTCTCTCTAACCTGTCTGTCTGTCTCTCTACCTGTCTGTCTCTCTACCTGTCTGTCTCTCTAACCTGTCTGTCTCTCTCTCTACCTGTCTGTCTGCAGCCTGTACCTGTACAGACGGGGTCTGGCTCCTCAGATCTATGACTTGTACGGAAAAGTCAAGTTCACAGGTGAGTGTTGACCAGATCGATTGATTGATCAATAATTAGCTGATATCAGCTCATGTTATCAGGATTTGTGTGTTATTGGTCCATGATTGATTCTGTAGTTTGACTGTAAAATGTTCTGATCAGCAGTTCTGTTGATCTCTGAAACATCAGCTGATCAATCAATACAGGGGGGCAGCGGCCATCTTGGAATGATTGTTAAAATGTGTGTGTGTGTAGAGGAGGAGATCAATAATATGAAGATGGAGCTGGATAAACTCGGGATCCAGATGCCGGCATTTAACAAGATAGGAGGAATTCTGGCCAATGAGCTGTCAGTGGACGAGGCTGCAGGTAAAGACGGATGAGCTGATTGGCTGAGAGCTCAGAGGACAGAGAGCAGCAGACAGTGACACGCTGCGTTCTTTCCCATCAGTTCATGCGGCGGTGATCGCCATTAATGAAGCGGTGGACAGGGGTCAGGCGGAGGTGACGGCGGCGGCTCTGAGGAATCCTAACGCCCTGCTCAGTGACTTACAGGAGGAGCTGATGAGCGTCTACCAGGAGCTGCTGCAGCAGGCCAAGAGGAGGAAGGAGGAGCAGGCAGCACACAGGGTGAGGCTGCTCTCTGATTGGTCAGGGACATGGCGACTATAAAGACAAATAAAATGATATCATCATGTTATCAATCACTCCTGATTGTTGATTATAGTGTGTGTGTTTGTCAGTGTGGAGGTCCAGAGGACAAAGACATCTATGAAGAGTTTCTGACTCAGAGAGAAATCCAGGACAACGTCCACATGGTCAACCGTGAGTTACTAATGAGAAATATTTAATTTAGAAATCATTAAAATGTGATGATACTGATCAACTGTGTGTGTGTGTGTGTGTGTGTGTGTGTGTCAGTGCGGTCAGCGGTGGAGCAGGTGGATGAAGCTCTGGACTCTGCAGATGAACTCTCTCTGCTTGCGGCTCTGCGGCGGCCATGTTTGGCCCTCAGGGGCCTCCGTGCTGACCATGGACCCTGGTACCTGGAGGAGCTGTTAGCAGAACGGCAGCAGAAGGCCCTGGTACACACACACACACTTTGTTATTTATGCATCATCATGTGCTGTTTTTATAAAATCTCTTTTACCTGATGAGACACGAGTCATCTGTGACCTCTGACCTCTGTGACGTCAGGATCGGGGCTGTGTTGATCCTCTGGAGCCCAGCGAGCTGCAGGAAGCTGTGACCGTCGCCAACCAGGACGCTCAGAGAGACCGAGCCGGTAAGTCTGTGTGTTTACTCTGTTTTATTATGAACTAAATCTGTCAGAATTTTGGACAAAAGGAGACGTGTAGACGTCAACAGAGACTCTGAGACGGTTTCACTCTTTTTTATTACACATTAATCAGCAGATTGATCATAATCATACAAAAGGTTCATCAGTTAATGTTGGAGAGCTGAAACTCTTTTAATCTTTAATCAGTACCTCTCTGTGTGTTCAGTGCTAATGGCGGTGCAGACTGTGAATGCATCGCTGCGTCTCAGTGACCCCCGACACACCGTCAGCTGTCTGATGACCTCTGACCTCCAGCTGCCGCAGGTGTTTCCTTTCGCTGCGACTCTTTATCACCGAGAGCTGCAGCTGCTGCAGAGACAGACTGCTCAGGTACACCTGCACACACCTGACAGACGGCGTTCAGGAGCCCCTTTCACCCAGAGATGCTGCATTATCGCCGCAGCGGTAATTTGCAAATTCTCCGCCGTTTGTTTGTTCACACAGAACCAAGCAGCGCCGGCACAAAGACGAACCAGTGAGCTTTGTGGGACATTTCTCTTTATTTAGTTAAATGAAGGACCTGTGTAGTTATCAGACTGACGCGCCCTCGATACGACCTTTCAACGTCAGCTTATCCATTCACACTGGTTCAGTTCGCCAATACTGCGCCTCTGATTCTACCTCCAGAGGCGGATCAGCACCGGAGTGAAATTTCAGCCCTCATTGCCTCTCAAACTTTGACACAGAGGAGGAGGAGAAATTGGCGCAGGATCCCTGCATCCAAACGGCAGCGTGTGAATGGGGCTACTGGGTTACACACAGTGACACAACCTCACAGTTCTTGTCATGTGACTTTAATGTTTCCTGTCTGTCTCCACCAGGCGGAGCTGCAGCTGGAGGAGCTGTTTGTTGCCGTGGAGATGCTGTCAGCTGTCGCGCTCATCAATCAGTCGTTAGAGGTGGGACATCTGCAGCGATTCAGCTCCTTATTGGTCAGCCCATCTGCAGGGCTGTCTGAGGTGGATGACACGCTGATGGACAGGTACGACTTGTACACCCGTCTGTCTGCTCACCTGTCTGTCTGCTCACCTGTCTGTCTGCTCACCTGTCTGTCTGCTCACCCGTCTGTCTGCTCACCTGTCTGTCTGCTCACCTGTCTGTCTGCTCTGTTGTCTTTGTTTGTTTGGTTTGTTTATATATTTTAAATCATGTTTGTTTATTCTGTGTCACAAATAAACAACTTGCTGAAACAAATGATGTCATCATGTCGTCAGGTATCTCAGGTGTCTGGTTGGTTTGAAGCAGCAGGCGGGAGAAGATCTCCTGACCTGGAATCAGCTGCAGGAAGGAATCAACTCTGTCAACAACTCAGCACAGGATGAACACCAAAGTATGGACAGTCCAACTGTTTCCACTCTTTGTGCTAAGCTAGGTCAATAGTTTCCCTCTGCTCCCAGTCTTTGTGCTAAGCTAGGCTAACAGTCTCTTCAGGTGTATGAACAAGCTCAGAGGCTCGAGGACGCCTCCCTGAGGGCCTCCGCATATTAGTAGCATAAATGTTGGACTGCTCCTTTAACTGAGAGTGAGTCATTGTTGTCGTGTTCAGAGCTGCAGTGATCAATTGATTATCGTGCAGAAGACTGTCACATATTGATCAGATGATGAATGTTTGATGTGCTGCCCGTCTGTCTTTATATCGCAGCACAGTGAGTCAGTGCGTTTACATGCACAGCTTAGTCAGATTACAGCCATAGTTCCACTCTGCTACTCGAGTATACATGCCTGTGAGAAAATGTGATTATTGTCCTGTCAGCATGTCATACCCGGTACACTAGGTGGCGCTGTACCCATTTCAACTAGTGTTAACAGAAACACCTCCGGCTGACCTCTTTACGTCACCAGCAACAACAAACTGCCTCCACATTCCAGAAAGATGGCGTACGAAGAGCGAGACGAAGCTCCATCTTTGTACACTTCATATATGGTGTACATGATAATTACACAAACTAGATGCACAATGGAGCTCTGTCTCTCTTTCTTGTGGTTATTTCAGAGGAAAGACGCCTCCGTCCTTCTACTTCCGGCTCACGGCCCGGGAAAAAAATCTTGCGCCTGCGCAGAACGCAAAATCTGATCCGATCTTATAGAACGTATACATGCAGGAGTAATGTGACTATCAATCAATAATCTGGGTGTTTTAATTCGACTATGAGAAATCTGATCCGGTCCGATTTTAGTCAGCCTATCACAGTAATTCAGTTTTCTTGAGTGTCATGTAAACGCACTGACTGTAATCAACTCACCTGGTGACATCATCATTCTGCATCAGACATTTAACACAACAAATCATGAATCAATCAACTGATCAGATAATCAGTAAATTCACTGATCATAAAATCATCTGCCCTTCAGAGCTGCTGGCTATTCGTCGGGTTAATGAGGCTGTGATCAGAGGAGACTCTCAGCAGCTGCTGTCCGCTTTGCTGCTGCCTTCCTGTGACGTGGAGGAGGTGTTACCTGCCAACACCTGCAGATACCTGAGCCTGCTGACCAGAGCCAGGCAGCACAAAGCTCAGGTAAATCCACACAGTGACTCCTCACTTTACACCACGAGCTCACACCGGAACTAGAAGCAGAGCTCTGATGTCTTTATCTTCCTCTTCATCTTGAAGTCACATGTCTGCCTTCTGTCCAATCAGGTGAGCAGAGACCCAGGAGCTGAGCTGTGGTTGGCTGACATCCAGGAAGCAGTGAGGAGAGCCAATCAGGAGAGTCAGAGAGCTCTGAAATGTGAGTTCTCTGTCAGAGTTTATCTGGAGTCAAGCGTTTTGTGTAACTGGAACAATTTCCTGTTTTATTCAGATTAAAGAGATAAATCTGATCAGAAACAGATTTAATGAAGTTAAAGGATCTAAAACTTATTTTGTAATTGACAAACACAAATTGGAGAATAAATATTTGTATTTAAGTATCGGGGGTGGTGAAAAAAATCGATTATTGATTAATCTCGATTATAATATTGACGATTATGATTCGATTATTAAATTTCCAAAAATCGATAAAAATAAATATATATATATATATTTTTTGAAATAGTAATACAAGCTGGAGTCGTCCTCTTACTGGCTTCCGCTACATGGTCCACAGTCTGGAGCCAAGATATGTTCTTCCATCACAGAGCTTTTTCACACTTAAATCGATTCCAAATCTTTACAAGGAGACAAACCTTTCTGTGCAAGAGTCCCTCAACTCTGCTCACAGGGCAGCAATAACCTGCGATGCCTGGACATCCAGAGCTACAGTCTCATATGTGACCGTTACAGCTCATTATGTCAGCAGTTAATGGAAGCTAATGTCCTACGTACTTCAGACGAGAGCTATAGATGATAGCCACACAAGCGCAAATATGTGTGAGTTTCTCAAAGCAATGGCAGACGAGTGGGGAACAGAGAAACACGCCCTGGTTCTCGTCACCAACACTGCTTCCAACAAGAGTCCGGCTGCTGAGCTTGGCAGCTTTCTTTTAACAGTGAAACACTACATTTAAAACAAAGTAAAAAATAATAATTTGCATATTACAGTTACACTATACAATATTGAAGGTGCTGTGAGGTGTTACTCCCAAGATAAGTAAAATAATTCAGCAGCTGACTGATGTTAAATGGAAGATCAATAATCCATAATTATCGAAAATCAATTTGTAATCAAATCGAGACTTCAATAATCCGAATCGAATTGGGAAATTGGGCCGATTAACCACCGTTATTAAGTTTGCTGTATGTAATGTTTCAAACTGTGTGTGTGTGTGTGTGTGTGTGTGTGTGTGTGTGTGTGTGGTCAGTGTGTCTGTCAGTTGCAGCAGTGAATCAGGCTGTGAAGGAGAACCGAGTGAATCAGACTCTTCGTGTTCTGAGTTTACCTGAAGTTCAGCTGCAGGGATTAAAATCTGTCTGTGCTGCAGATTATCAGAGAGAACTCTACAATCTGATCACAGACCGGATACAGACAGGTACTGACCAATCACAGACCGGATACAGACAGGTACTGACCAATCACAGACAGGTACTGACCAATCACAGACCGGATACAGACAGGTACTGACCAATCACAGACAGGATACAGACAGGTACTGACCAATCACAGACCGGATACAGACAGGTACTGACCAATCACAGACCGGATACAGACAGGTACTGACCAATCACAGACCGGATACAGACAGGTACTGACCAATCACAGACCGGATACAGACAGGTACTGACCAATCACAGACCGGATACAGACAGGTACTGACCAATCACAGACCGGATACAGACAGGTACTGACCAATCACAGACAGGATACAGACAGGAACTGACCAATCACAGACCGGATACAGACAGGTACTGACCAATCACAGACAGGTACTGACCAATCACAGACAGGTACTGACCAATCACAGACCGGATACAGACAGGTACTGACCAATCACAGACCGGATACAGACAGGTACTGACCAATCACAGACCGGATACAGACAGGTACTGACCAATCACAGACAGGATACAGACAGGTACTGACCAATCACAGACCGGATACAGACAGGTACTGACCAATCACAGACAGGATACAGACCAGTACTGACATGGTCAGTCTATAATCCCTCACACACGCTCCATCAGTTTGACATGTGACCATTATCTTTAAGGCTGGATTCACATTTGATCCATTGTTGCAGCTAAACTGCAGGTTTTCCATGAGGGTAGCTCATTTTTGGTGCGTGCCACAGCTGGTTCCACAAATGCAGAACGCAGCCTGACATCACAATTCAGTGGCCAATCACATAAGATGTGTAAAACATGTCGTGTTTTTCCTCAGTCTGGCTTTGTGCAGTTTAAACACGGTAATCATCTGCTCATCCTGGTTGTTCACTGAGATGAGGACAAACATTCACTGATAGGACCATCATGCCTGTAGCGTTTCAACATAGCAGCTTCGTCACTCGTCAGTCTAAGGGTTCCCAACACGTCACACACACGGACCATGGAGTGACTCCCACACTACCTCACCAACCTGCAGCGTTTTGCCGCAGCGCCAGGTTTTTTGTAAATGAAATGCTGTGTGTGTGTGTGTGTGTGTGTGTGTGTGTGTGTGTAGGAGACAACAGGAGTCCGTGGGTTCGAGTCCGGCTCGATGACGGTTCTTTCTACTTCTTCCACCTGAACCAACTGGAGGGCAGCTGGGACAAACCCAACGGCTTCATACAGAACAGTGTGTTCCTGGACCGACACCACATACAGGTGAGACACACCTGGTGTCAGGGGTCTCATGACTGTCTCTATATTTCGCCGATTCAGTTTCAAGGACAGATTTTGTCTCCTTGCCTGTGATTGGTCAGCAGCAGTAATGTCATGTGTACGATGTCGCTGCAGGAAGTGGTCAGTAGTGTTTCAGGCTCGTACAGCCGCAGCGTCCTCTGGCGGAGCAGTGAAGCCCTCATCATTGGTCTGCAGGCTGTCAGTCGAGGGTTCCTGATCAGACAGAAGCTGGAGGCCCGACGAGGTTACCTGATGAGTCACATACCTGCTGTCATCGTCATCCAGGTGAGAACACAGGATCATAAAATCATCAAGTTCAAACAAGAGATTTACAGCAAGTCCAGAGAGTTTCATGAACGTTACGGATGTTCAGGTTCTAATGTGAGAATCAGGTTCTGCTCGACACCAACGGCAAGATGTAAAAGCAGAGTCCAACCAAGGCAGAAATAAATATCTGACATCACCAGGGGCGAAAATCCCATTTCATAGTTGGGGGGACAATAAACAGTAACACTTTAGAGAATAATTCCAGGGGAGGACAAGGAATAAAAGTTGTAACCTGTCTTTTATACAGCATCTTTTACCGCAGTTTGACGCTTTAGTCTCTCTATCTCTCCAACAGGCAGGCAGAAGACCTTTCTTAGCACTGGCTGAGTCCACCTGCACATGTCTAGATTCAAATTAACATGTACACATGCAATGAATAAACTAATTATCAGGCAAACATCTAAGTTTGTCCTAGACTCGTGGAGAGCGGTATCGGAGCGGAACTGGAGCGAAACGGAACCATTGCTCTGGCCTTTGGTTTAAAACCCGCTCTGCGCTCCGACTATATTTCCCGCGCTCCTCTCTGCTCACATGCCCTGGCACTGACCAGCTGTCTCCAGTGTTCACGGACATCTTCAGCACCTCACTGGAGACATATGCCAGCCTGCTTCAAAGTTTCCACCATCATCCCCTTCCCCAAAATGTCAAGGACCACAGGACTGAATGACTACAGACCTGTCACCCTGACCTCTGTGGTCATGAAGTCGTTTGAGCAACTGAAATCCCACCTCAAATCCTTAATCAACCCACTCCTGGACCCACTGCAGTTCGCCTATAGAGCCAACAGGTCTGTAGACGATGCAGTAAACATGGTCCTGCACTACACCCTCCAGCATCTGGACTCCCCAGGAACATATGCCAGGATCCTGTTTGTGGACTTCACCTCTGCGTTCAACACCATCCTCCTGCCTCTGCTTCAGGACAAGCTCTCCCAGCTCCATGTGCCTGACTCCACCTGTAGGTGGATCACAGACTTGCTGTCTGACAGGAAGCAGCACCTGAAGCTGGGGAAACATGTCTCTGAATCCCAGACCATCAGCACTGGATCCCCCCAAGGCTGCGTTCTTTCACCCTGTACACCAACAGTTGCACCAGTCCGTCAAGCTCCTGAAGTTCACGGACGACACCACGCTCACTGGGCTCATCTCTTGCAGGGACGAGTCTACCTACAGGTGGGAGATAGACCACCTGGTGACCTGGTGCAGCCAGAACAACCTGGAGCTTAACACTTTCAAGACAGTGGAGATGGTCATGGACTTCAGGAAGAACCCAGCCCCACCTGCCTCCGTCATCCTGTGTGGCTCCCCAGTCGACTCCGTGGAGTCCTGCTGCTTCCTGGGCACCTTCATCGTCCAGGACCTAAAATGGGAGCTGAACATCAGATCCCTCACCAAAAAGCTCAACAGAGAATATTTTTCCTGTGGCAGCTGAAGAAGTTCAACCTGCCAAAGATGATGATGGTGCACTTCTACACTGCCATCACTCCATGCTCACCGAGTCCATCGCCGTCTGGTACGCTGCTGCCACTGCTAAGGTTACGAGCAGAGTGCAGCGTATCAGACGCTCTGCTGAGAAGGTGATTGGCTGCACCCTTCCATCCCTTCAGGACCTGCACAGCTCCAGGGCTCTGAGGCCTGCAGGTAGGGTTGTGGCCGACCCCTCCATCCCGGTCACAGACTTTTTGTCACTATCCCCTCTGACAGTAGGCTGCGGTCCATCGGGACAAAAACCTCCCGCCTCATGAACAGTTTCCACCGCCCCTTGAATCTTTGCATTACGATAATGCAGAATTTGTGCAATTATCATAACGTTTAACAATATTGTATTTTTTATCTTTTTTGCACATTCCTCTACAGCTCTTTCATCTTTATTTATTAATCATCCTTCACTTTATGTCTCTGTTTGTTTACATTGTATATATTAAAGTCATTGTTTGTTTATTGTCTATTGTCTTCAATGTATGCACCTTCTTCATCAAGACAAATTTCTTGTTGGTGTAAAATCCTTCTTGGTAATAAATCTGTTTCTGATTCTGTCTGTATACCGAATACTCACCTGTCTGTCTCCCTGTGATCAGTCTCACTGGAGGAGATTCGTCCAGCAGGGGGCGTACAGGCGTCGGCTGCAGTTTCTCTACATGAACTGGAGAGCTGTTGTCAAGGTAACGACTGACCATCTGAAACTGTCACACAAATCAAACAACGTTCTGTTTTTATGAGTTAACCTGTGTGTGTGTGTGTGTGTGTGTGTGTGTGTGTGTGTGTGTGTGTGTGTGTGTGTGTGTGTGTGTGTGTGTGTGAACAGATTCAGTCGTTGGCGAAGATGTGGTTGGTGAGGAGAAAATATCGAGCACGACTGAGTTTCTTCAGACGTCATGTAAGTTTTCTTGATGTTCCTGATCAGGTTGTAGATTATAGATTATTCTTCAACAGTTTAAGATGTTAGCACTTCCTGTTCCTTCGCCTCAAAGTCTGAATGTGTTTTCAGTTAAATGTGTAAAATAAGGTGTGTGCTCACCACAGGCTGAACATATTTACAGGTTTATTCATCATTGAATGTCCCACAGTTTAATTATCTCATCTACTACGGCAGCGGTGGATTCTTGCAGATCAAATTACAGCCGCTAGGTGGAGCCACAGACAGCTGGCCTGTGTCTGATTCTACTGTCAGATTATAATGACAAGTTTAGCAAATATAATCAAAAAAATGTACAGACTACAACTGTTATGAGACAACACACTTACATCAAAACACACATGAACTTCTGTTAACTATTTCGACCTCACTCAACTGAAGCTTTAGTTTTTTCCCCTCAGATCTGTTCAGATCTTTATTCATTAAGACGATAAATCAAAGTTGTTCCACATCAGATCAGCAGCTGTGATTGGCTCGAAACAAACCAGGAGAGAGGGACGTCTGTCTGAACACACCGTCAGACTCAACAAGGTTACAGCTGCGGAGCAAGGCCAACTGCTTCCCTCTGTTTACAGTCCTTATGCTAAGCTAGGCTAACCTGCCTTCATGAGCATCTTACTAACAGACACCTGCCAGCCAATCAGAAAACAGTATCATCTGTGTTCACAGGTGGGCGCTGTCGTAAAGATCCAGGCCTTCTTCAGAGCCAACAGGGCGCGAGATGAGTACAGGATGCTGGGTAAGCTGAACTCACCTCTGATTGGTCTGTTGAGATGTGTGACATCATCAAATGTTATTACTCATTTAAAAACTTGAGTCATTAGTAAGCCCCTCCCCTCACCTGTCTCAGTGCACTCGGCCACGCCCCCCCTGTCTGTGGTCAGGAAGTTCGTTCATCTGCTCGACCTGGGCGACGGTGACATCAGAGAGGAGGCGGAGCTTCTGCGCCTGAGGGAGGAGGTGGCGAGGACGATCCGCTTCAACAGGCAGCTGGAAGTGGACCTCAACCTGATGGACCTGAAGATCGGCCTACTGGTCCGCAACAGAGCCACGCTGCAGGTAAGAGGACGGATGACGGGGGAACCTGCTCCTTAACCTGTCTGTCCTCGTCAGTGTTGAACGAGCCTGTCTGTGTGAACAGGAAGTGGTTAGTCACTGTAAAAAGCTAACGAAGAAGAACAAGGAGCAGCTGTCGGACATGATGGACGTCGGGAGGAGTAAAGGACTGAAGGCTCTGAGCAGAGAGCGCAGAGACAGACTGGAGGCCTACCAGCACCTGTTCTACCTGCTGCAGGTGAGACCAACAGTGTTTATGATTCACAGTTTATGATAGTGTGTGTGTTTGTGTGTGTGATGTCATCAGTGATGTCAGCTACACTGTCAATATCATTGATCATATTACTCCAGTTATTGTGTCCAGTAACATGTAAACCGTGTGTGTGTGTGTGTGTGTGTGTGTGTGTGTGTGTGTGTGTGTCAGACTCAGCCTCTGTACCTGGCTCAGCTGATCTTCCTGATGCCTCAGAGTCGCTCCACCTCCTTCATGGAGATGTTGGTGTTCAGTCTGTTTAACTACGGCTCCGACCGGCGGGAGGCGTTCCTGCTGCTGCAGCTGTTCACTGAGGCGCTGCGATACGAGATCAGGTCACTGACACACACGTATACACTGTATATACAGACAGACAGATTTATATGTAGGTCTGGTTGATTATTGATTGGTTTGTAATTTTGTAGTTCTGCACTTGAGGACCCTTACTGATGTGCAGGAGTTATCAATGAATCTGCAGAGTTTTGATTAAATTAAATCTGTTTTAATTAAATAAACTTAGTTTAATATAATTAATCGGCAACATGTCTCTGTGATGATGTCAGGCTGAAGGTGGAGCAGCCTCAGGACGTGGTCACAGGTAACCCCACCGTCATCAAGATGTTGGTGAACTTTTACCGCCACGCTCGTGGTCAAAACGCCCTGCGGGAGTCTCTGGGTCCAGCTCTGCAGGACGTCCTGCTGGACCGGACTCTGAGCATCAGGACCGACCCGGTAGAGGTCTACAAGACCTGGATCAACCAGACCGAGACCCAGACTGGACACAAGAGGTGTGAACAGACACAAACTGATTCACCTGGAGTATTATTGTTCTGACAGGGCCACAGTTCACCTGTCTGTGTTCCTGACATCCTCACATCTTTACTTCATTAACACCTGGTCACATGGTTCTGACCCGTAACATCCAGCCTGGAGCTGACGAAGTGAAAGAGGCATGAGTGATGTCAGGAACACTCATTAACTGTCTGGCTCTGAGAGCAGGTCTATTCTGACCCCGTCGGCTCTCCATACCTGACTCACCTGTTTGTGTCCTGCAGCTCTCTGCCGTACGAGGTCTCACCTGCCGACGCCCTGAGTCACCCCGAAGTCCAGAGACGCATCGACATCGCCATCATCAACCTGAAGAACCTGACGGACCGAGTGCTCAAAGCCATCACCTCCAACCTCCACAAACTACCGTACGTCTCCACCTTAACACCTCCAACCTCCACAAACTACCGTACGTCTCCACCTGTTCACCTCCAACCTCCACAAACTACCGTACGTCTCCACCTGTTCACCTCCAACCTCCACAAACTACCGTACGTCTCCACCTTAACACCTCCAACCTCCACAAACTACCGTACGTCTCCACCTGTTCACCTCCAACCTCCACAAACTACCGTACGTCTCCACCTTAACGCCTCCAACCTCAACAAACTACCGTACGTCTCCACCTTAACACCTCCAACCTCCACAAACTACCGTACGTCTCCACCTTAACACCTCCAACCTCCACAAACTACCGTACTTCAGCCTTAACTCCTCCAACGCCACAAACGACCGTACGTCTCCACCTTAACGCCTCCAACCGCCACAACTACCGTACGTCTCCACCTTAACGTCCTCCAAGCGCCACAACTACTAACCGTACGTCTCCACCTTACACTCTCCAACCGCCACAAACTACCGTACGGCTCCACCTTAACGCAACAAAACGTAACGCCTCCACCAACACTACCGTATGTCTCCACCTGAACACCTCCAACCTCCACAAACTACCGTACGTCTCCACCTTAACGCCTCAAACCTCCACAAACTACCGTGCGTCTCCACCTTAACGCCTCCAACCTCAACAAACTACCGTACGTCTCCACCTTAAACACCTCCAAACCCTCCACAAACCTAGACGTACGTCTCCACCATTAACAGCCTCCAACCTCCACAAACTACCGTACGTCTCCACCTTAACACCTCCAAACCTCCACAAACTACCCGTACGTCTCCACCTTAACACCTCCAACCTCCACAAACTACCGTACGTCTCCACCTTAACACCTCCAACCTCCACAAACTACCGTACGTCTCCACCTTAACACCTCCAACCTCCACAAACTACCGTACGTCTCCACCTGTTCACCTCCAACCTCAAACTACAAACTACCGTACGTCTCCACCTGTTCACCTCCAACCTCAACAAACTACCGTACGTCTCCACCTGTTCACCTCCAACCTCCACAAACTACCGTACGTCTCCACCTGTTCACCTCCAACCTCCACAAACTACCGTACGTCTCCACCTGTTCACCTCCAACCTCCACAAACTACCGTCCGTCTCCACCTTAACACCTCCAACCTCCACAAACTACCGTACGTCTCCACCTTAACGCCTCCAACCTCCACAAACTACCGTACGTCTCCACCTTAACGCCTCCAACCTCCACAAACTACCGTACGTCTCCACCTGTTCATCTCCAACCTCCACAAACTACCGTACGTCTCCACCTGTTCACCTCCAACCTCCACAAACTACCGTATGTCTCCACCTTAACACCTCCAACCTCCACAAACTACCGTACGTCTCCACCTGTTCATCTCCAACCTCCACAAACTACCGTACGTCTCCACCTTAACACCTCCAACCTCCACAAACTACCGTACGTCTCCACCTTAACACCTCCAACCTCCACAAACTACCGTACGTCTCCACCTTAACACCTCCAACCTCCACAAACTACCGTACGTCTCCACCTTAACGCCTCCAACCTCCACAAACTACCGTACGTCTCCACCTGTTCATCTCCAACCTCCACAAACTACCGTACGTCTCCACCTGTTCACCTCCAACCTCCACAAACTACCGTACGTCTCCACCTTAACACCTCCAACCTCCACAAACTACCGTACGTCTCCACCTGTTCATCTCCAACCTCCACAAACTACCGTACGTCTCCACCTTAACGCCTCCAACCTCCACAAACTACCGTACGTCTCCACCTGTTCATCTCCCAACCTCCACAAACTACCGTACGTCTCCACCTGTTCACCTCCAACCTCCACAAACTACCGTATGTCTCCACCTTAACACCTCCAACCTCCACAAACTACCGTACGTCTCCACCTGTTCATCTCCAACCTCCACAAACTACCGTACGTCTCCACCTTAACGCCTCCAACCTCCACAAACTACCGTACGTCTCCACCTGTTCATCTCCAACCTCCACAAACTACCGTACGTCTCCACCTGTTCACCTCCAACCTCCACAAACTACCGTATGTCTCCACCTTAACACCTCCAACCTCCACAAACTACCGTACGTCTCCACCTGTTCATCTCCAACCTCCACAAACTACCGTACGTCTCCACCTTAACACCTCCAACCTCCACAAACTACCGTACGTCTCCACCTGTTCATCTCCAACCTCCACAAACTACCGTACGTCTCCACCTGTTCATCTCCAACCTCCACAAACTACCGTACGTCTCCACCTTAACACCTCCAACCTCCACAAACTACCGTACGTCTCCACCTGTTCACCTCCACAAAATACTGTACGCAGGCTTTCCGCTGAGTCTTAAAAAGTCTTAAATACGTCCATACCTCATAGAGGTCTTAAATTACATTTAGCCAGTTCTGAAATATTTACACTTCCGTCGTTGCCTTTTATGTTTTTTTGTTTGGAGGAAATGTGTTGGTGAGATTCACAGTTAGCTCCATGTGTTCTTCTGTCTGAAGTATTCTGGAACATAAGTGGTATTTTGTCAACAGCGTGGTCGGAATTTATCAGTGTACACTTCACAAGTTCTGGAAAGACTTCTACAGCGGAATCTGCCAGAGGACCCTCAAATTGGGCACACTTGATGTGAAAGCGCTGGTGTCACACACAAAATCGGAAAAACACCAATTAGCTTCTAAAAGTCTCCAGCGAGATCACACTATCACACACTTCTGTACGCCTTTGTCACTGGCTCCCAGTCCAAGTTCATCCAGTTCTGCTCGACCTGAACTCTGTGCCGCCTCTGCAGTCTCGCAGTCAAGCGACATTCAATCTATCTTTGGCCCAACTCCGACGTGTGGAGGTGCTTTCGATTTTGAACACCCTGTGTGTGTGTGTGTGTGTGTGTGTGTGTGTGTGTGTGTGTGTGTGTGTGTAAGTGTGTATACTTAAACTCCTTAAATCACTTGTTAAACTAATTAAAACTATACTGAAATAAAAAAAAACTAACTGAAAAACTCAATTAAAATTAAAACTAGTAGTGAGACTCGATTTGAAAAAAATAATCTAATTAATTAGAGGCTTTATAATTAATTAATCTCAATTAATCACATATCAATATTTGACACGAGAAGCAACATTTTTCAATTTAAATGGATTTTGGTATATGACAATGAAAAGACACAAATGAGCTTAAACAACAAAATCATGTTTCTTTTCATCACTGAGTGTTAACATAAAGTGCAATATGAATAAGGAATATTAAGATTGCAGCTTGAGTGGCTGACAGTCCGCTGCAATCTACTTCGCCAGTGTGTTTGTTAATGTGTCAGTCGTGGACTTACTCATCTTGCGAGTGTGGATCTGCGACACTGCCTGCTCGGACCAGGAGAACTTTCTGTGCTAGCTGCATTTAAGCTGTAATTAATTAATCATAATTAACGCGATAAGGTCCCAGCCCTAATAAAAACTAATGAAAATGTTAAAACTATAATAACCGTGACACACACTCAGTCACTCACTCCATTCCTCATTGTTTGAGCTGCTCTGTGAATGGCAATAAACATGGTTATTTTTTAAAGTAATTCTGGACCGCATTTTTCCTTACGTACTTCTGTAGGTTTTAAATTTAATCCAAAATGGTCTTAAAAGGTTCTTAAAAAGTCGTGTGTGTGTTGCAGGTATGGACTACGTTACACAGCGAAGGTTCTCAGAGACGCTCTGAAGACAAAGTTTCCTGCAGCCAGTGACGACGAGCTCTACAAGGTAAAAGAGTCTCGGCCAGTCGGCTGCTGATTGATCAGTGAGGATGATGTCATCTGATCAGTGATTGTATATCTCAAATGTTTGTGCCGACCAGAAGACTTGTTCAGTGTAAAACATGCTGCTCAGTATGTGATGTCAAACATCACTGATCAAACGGAACAAACCCGGTTCAGACGATACCGGATTGAACCAACACTGAATTGAAGCTGTGAAGGAAGAAGAGTCATTTTAAAAAAAACATATGTTTTAAACCACATTAGAGCTGTGATGTCACTTCCTGTCTGTGTGACTGCCCTCAGATTGTCGGTAACCTGGTCTACTATCGCTACATGAACCCGGCCGTCGTGGCTCCAGACGGTTTCGATGTGGTGGAGCGGTCTGCCGGTTCCACCCTGCAGCCAGAGCAGCGTCACATCCTGGGCTCCATCGCCCGCATGCTGCAGCACGCCGCCGCCAACAAACACTTCCACGGAGATGGATACCACGTCAGAGCTCTGAACCAGTACATCAGTCAGACCCACAAAAAGTTCAGGTCAGAGGCCTCATGTGAGCTTTGAGCTCTCAGATCATTACTAATCTTGTAACCACGACCCGGTCCAAACATCAGACCCCCTCAGTTACACGTATGTTAGAGGACGACTTATATTTGAGTTTGTGTTTAAGGTGAACAGAGGGAAACATTAGTGTGAGAAGTCCTGGACTGTATTCGACCGAACCATGCTGCACTGGACTGGACTGGACTGGACTAAGGAGGTTCTGCTTATTTGTATCCAACAGGAAGTTCCTGATGTGTGTTTGTGACGTTCCTGAACCAGAGGACAGATTCAACATGGATGAGTACTCTGAGCTGCTCATCGTCAACAAACCTGTCGTCTACATCTCCGTCAGCGAGCTGCTCAACACGCACAAGGTCTGTACAGAGAGTCAGGACCAGGACCAACATCTGGACCAGGTCCTGGATAAAAAGGACACATCATGTCTGCAGCTGCATTCTCACTGTGTGTGTGTGTGTGTGTGTGTGTGCGTGTGTGCGTGTATGTGTGTGTGTGTGTAGTTGTTGTTGGAGCAGCAGGAGGTTTTGTGTCCGGACCCGTCTGATCCTCTGAGGCTGCTGCTGAAGGACCTGGGCTCAGTGCCCACCCTGCAGGAGCTCATCGGTACCACAGCTACTACAACTACAGAGCTATCAGAGCCTCTACAGACTACTTGAAGAGAGCCATGATGTAACGCCTGTGCTTTCTACCCTTCAGGAGAGTCTTCTTCTGTAGATCCAGGATCAGAGTCCAGTAAGATGGAAGTGTCTCTGACACTCACCAACAAGTTCGACATATTTGATGAGTCGGACGACAAACCAGACACCAGAGGACTGCTGCTCAGGTAGCTTAGCCTGTCAGTGTGTTAGCTGCTCCTGTTCAGGAATGTTTAGTCCAGAGCTGGATGTTCTGTTCTGTTCTGCTCAGATGGAACGGGTCAGATGACAGATTTTACTGTGTTTTCAGCACGAAGCAGCTGATCATTGATATTATCAGGACTCAGTCAGGTGACTCTCTGAGTGACATCCTGAGAGCGTCTGCGTCACATGACCAGGTACACACACACACACACACACACGCACGTACACACACACACCCCCCTCTCACCCCCTACATGAGACTGTGGGGGCTTTAAGCAGCTCCTTCAGCAACAGACTGCTTCACCCTCAGTGTAAAAAGAAACGCTACAGCAGGTCGTTGATTCCACCTGCTGTCAGACTGACCAACAGCAGTAACTCTTATTGTTGCACCATCAGCACCTACTTATCTTGCACTAATTTACACTTCTACCTCCGCCATCTTGTGCAGTTATCCTGTGCAATAATACTATTTTACTATTTTTATATTTTGTATATATACATATTCATATTAATACACTGAGTGTGTTTATTTGTAAACAATGTATATAAACACTGTTGATTTATGCATCCAACCTCAACAAAGCAATACTTTGACACTTTATTTAAATGTATATAATGCACAATTTGCCTCCTGTATATACAATGCACATAACGTATTGTCCTTTCTATATTTTATTTTATTTTATTTTATCTTTTCTCTCTCATTCAAATCTGTTTTAGTATTTTCTTTAGTGTTCTAAGTCCTGTACTTATTGTATGTCTGCATGTCTGTCCACCTGCTATTGTGACGAGTAAATTTCCCCGGTGTGGGATAAATAAATGTCTAAAGTCTAAACACACACATACACACACACACACACACACACACACACACACACACACACACACACACACACACACACACACACGGGTACAGTGAACCTCAGGTAAACTTCCATTGTCTCTTCTTGTCTACAGGAAGTGTGTCATGATTGGCTGGTACAGCGGCGTGCTCGGCAGGACGCTCGTACACCTGAGAAGATGAAGAGGAACCAGTCTCTGGTCGCCAACGGCAACCTGAGCTTAGAGGAGAAGAAGAGGAAGATCCTGAGGAGTCTTCGTCGTCTGGAGGGACTGGGAGTCCTGAGACCGCCTCAGGCTGAAAACCAGATCCTGCAGATGATCGCCAAGGTGACCATTTTTACAAGTTGAAATATTTTAAAGTCTTCAGTGCAGCGGTGGCCTCAGGTCTGTCATCACAGCCTGACTGGACTGAGTTATAAATTAATTATTAATGAATGATTAATCAGTTTAAACTCCCTTCAGGACATCCGCCAGCAGCGACTGCACCGTCAGCGCCGTGGGGCGGAGCTTCAGAAGTTGCGTCAGACTCTCAGCAGCCTGCAGGCAAAGAGCAGCTTCCACAGTGAACAGGTGGACTACTACAGACATTACATCACTTCCTGTTTGGACAACCTGACCAGGTACACACACACACACACACACACACACACACACACACTGTGTCAGCTGAGGTGTTCTGTACTGAACATGTAAATAATATCTTATTAACAGGGGTGTGATTCTTCCGGATAAATCCAGAAATCCGGCTTTTCCGACCTGAAAATGAGGCTCTCGCAAATCATGTAAATCCTCTTTTTTTGGGGGGGGGTGCAAGGCACGGGTCGGGTTTTGATAAACATAATGAGCGCTCGCCGCTGTCAAAGTTTTTTGTGCCTCTGATTCATGTCTTCATGTCACTCCGCAAGCAGACCATTCGTTTGTCACGACAGAACTTCATTCAAAGCAGAGCTCCACCAAAGAGCCTACAGTCGTCGTAATTTCATTGTATTTAAAATTTGGGGTTGGCTGATGGTTTGGATGAGATAATTAGATATTTTCGTGTAGTAATGTGACGTCCGTGACATCAAGACGCTAAGTAAGCAAGACAGAAAAAGAAAGTAAACCATGCTCAACAATCTCCTCGTGTGAACGGCTTTAGTTGTCAAGACGGTGAACACGATGATTCAGGGAGGCAAAGCCAATCACATCTATGCATTAATAACTACAGTCACTGAGCTCGAGTTGGATCACAGTGGTCCCCAACCGCCGGCAACTGTGGCCCAGTGATGAGACGGAAGAAGAGCCTACGACCCCCCCCCCCCGTTTGTAAAATAATGTCTAATGTCTGACATGGAACCGGTCTGTGGTGCAAAAAAGGTTGGGGACCGCCGGTCTAGAGATTAAACCTTTAGAGTAACCCCAGCTCACACATCAGACCGGCTGGACCGCCGTCTTTCAATGTTACAGTCAACAGAAATAAACAAGTGTGATGATGTCACATATCTTAGGTTTCCAGCATGACGTCACAGAGATTCAGTCTATGAGACACATCATCCAGCAGAAACGTATCTGATTGGATGAGCCAAACTCGCCTTACTTCAGGTCGGTGTGAACGTTCCTGCTATTTGTGTTGCAGTAAATCGACCAATAAGAAGGCAGCCGAGAGCAAAGGGAAGAAGAAGCTTCCTGCTCTGAGTTACAGCGCCGCCCGGCTGCAGGAGAAAGGAGTTCTGTTAGAGATCCAAGACCTGCCGGCTACCCAGTGAGAACACACTGCTAACATGATGACATCATAATGTAACAACACAATATGCTCCTGATGTTCTACTCTAACATGATGACATCACAATGTAACAACACAATATGCTCCTGATGTTCTACTCTAACATGATGACATCACAATGTAACAACACAATATGCGCCTGATGTTCTACTCTAACATGATGACATCACAATGTAACAACACAATATGCTCCTGATGTTCTACTCTAACATGATGACATCACAATGTAACAACACAATATGCTCCTGATGTTCTACTCTAACATGATGACATCACAGTGTAACAACACAATATGCTCCTGATGTTCTACTCTAACATGATGACATCACAATGTAACAACACAATATGCTCCTGATGTTCTACTCTAACATGATGACATCACAATGTAACAACACAATATGCTCCTGATGTTCTACTCTAACATGATGACATCACAATGTAACAACACAATATGCTCCTGATGTTCTACTCTAACATGATGACATCACAATGTAACAACACAATATGCTCCTGATGTTCTACTCTAACATGATGACATCACAATGTAACAAAACCTCAACACCAAATGAAAATACGAGAATGTCACTTTAATGTTTTATTTCATGAGTCATTACACGATCGATCAGTTTTAATTTGAGCAGAACGTGAACTGAACCGATCTGTTCCAGGTTCAAGAACGTCGTGTTTGACATCATCGCCGGACCCGAGAGAGGAAGTTTCAGCATCAAAGCTCGATTTCTCGGAGTCGAGATGGAAGAGTTCCTGCTTAAATACCAGGTAAAACCCAGACTACATACTGAGCCGAACCTGGTACTGAGCCCACAAAATACAAATATTTGGTATGTGTGTCTGTGTGTGTGTCTGTGTGTGTGTCTGTGTATGTGTGTGTGTGTATGTGTGTGTGTGTGTGTCTGTGTGTGTGTAGGACCTGCTGCAGCTGCAGTACGAAGGCGTGGCGGTGATGAAGATGTTCGACAAGGCGAAGGTCAACGTCAACCTGCTCATATTCCTCCTTAACAAAAAGTTTTTCAAGAAATGAGTGGAGTGATGCTCTGACTGTTCACTCCTATCTCTGTTTTTGTAGCTCACTATTTTATCTATTTTGATTTTAAAACAACACAGAACAGAGTGAAGCATCCTGTCTCTGCTTTAATGTCACTACAGCAACAAGTAGTCTTTTCTTCATTCTGATTGGTTGATAAACGTGTTAATCAGTATTATAAGCTTCATCATCATGAATGTGATGTCATGTTATTGCATTACTACATTGAAATAACAGAGCAGAAAGAAAGCAAATACTTTAAACAGAGTGAATCATCCTCTTTACTTTCCTATCTCTGTTTTTATGTCTCACAACATTATGTCCAGTTTTATCGTACAGAGTGAAGCCTCGTCTTTACACATCTCTGTTTTTATGTCTCATTTGTCTGTTAGTGATCAGCTGTTCCGATGCCTGATTGATAACAGATGATCAATACCTGTAAATATTTTCTGTCAATGAAGAGAAACTTTATAATGTGTCTGAGCTTCCTGTCACACTTTAACCCAATAAAAATCTGATTGCATCAAATCAATACGAGGCATTATTAACATCACAGCTCCAACTGATTGATTGATTGGTTTATTGATTAATTGAAACTCCTCCTGAGTTGTAGGTTGTAGGAAATATGGCGGTTAAGTGTGAGCCGGGCTCCAGACTAACTACGAGGAGCATAGTCGCCCCTAACTGAACATTTTCATTGGAGAACAGGTCACGGCATATTTTATGCCTTAGACTGTCACTGTGTTTGACCTGTGTTATGTTCTACCTGTGCGGTGCAGCGTTACCTGCAGATGTTGTGTTCCCACATGCGGGTATCGACTGCAACATCTGCGATTGATGGAATTCGTCTCTCTGAGAAACTCTAACCGTCAAACTCACGCAGCCGTTCTTCACCAGAACAGTATTTTCTGCCCTTTTTCGCTACACTCATCCTCTGAGTTAGGATCTGACTCTGGCACACTACTGGGCTTATCAGGGAGAAAATAACCCTGAGGTTCCACCAGATACGTGTCCGCTGCATTACTGCTCCGCTCCGGGTTTCCTCCGCTGCACAGTGACCCCCACCGGTTGCGTTTTGAGTCCCCCACGGCGCAGTAGCGTCGGAGGCTGGCGTCAACAGGAACGTGTTATAAAACAACAACAGGAAGTGTTCCTGACTGAGGGATTACCCGAAGTTTGTGTTTGTCTCTTTGAGATTTGTGTGCTGGTGTCAACATGGAGTGTTTTATTTTGAAAGTAACCGGATGTCATATTGTTGTATCTGTGCTTGACTTCCTGTCTGCTTGGTGCTAAATTCAGCTGAGTTGCTGCGTCGTGCTCCGGCAACCACCAGAAACAGAAGTCCTGCGTGTCTGTCTATTTTTTATTTTTCGATTCTTCCACGTACAAGTGTAAAAAAAAAAATTTCAAACACTGGTAAATTCACTGGTCGCACATGTTGTCTCAAATTTGGTGGCAGTCTGGAGCCCGAGGAAGGTCCTGTATGTTTACATCACTGGAGAGCTGCTGGACGGGAAGTGATGTCAGTTCATCAAACCATTGTTTTGATTGGCAGTATTTTTATATTCACGGCTTTATTCATTGGACAGATTGAACGTGGCGAGGACGAGGCCTGTGCTAGCTGAGCTGCTGTGGCGTCTGTTCATCCACATGATTCTACTAACGGCCAGCAGCTCCTCTCCTCTCAGGTCCGCCGTTCTTCTTCTGTGGTTTTTGTTATCTCACTAAAATATTCAGCAAAATAAATAAAAGCCTACAACAAAAATCTGTGAATTAATGAAATGAATGTAGGAATAAGTGAAGAGAGTTTGTAAATATCTTCATCACATCAGGCTGAACCGAGCCTCACACACACACACACACACACACACACACACACACACACACACACACACACACACACACACACCAGTTCCAGTGCTGGTTGACCATGAGCTGCAGAATCATCAGATTTTTGAATGGAGTCTGGTGACACTGATGGGTTTCAGAGTTGAACATGAGACATGTTTTTATTCCACAGTTTGAGTTACAATCAGACCGAAAGAAGAAAAATAGATCACAGAGTCATCAGAGACGTTTCAATCTGCTGACAGGAAGTACAAAAATACTCTGATGTAGTTTAAACTTCAAGTATCTACGTACAACAAGGTCCATCACACAAACCAGTCAGAACCAAACCAGTCTAAACCAGCCCAGGAGTTGAGCTCCGGTCTGCTAACCATGTATCAGTCTCACCTGCAGACTCACCTGATGAACTGTCAACAGTTTGGACCTCAACTGCTTTTTTCTCTGACCCTCATCAGCCCAGAATCAGAACAACATTCAACAATAAAATTCTGAAAAGTCTTCGAACTTTACCTTCATTCTGACGACGGCATCATTGGAAAATATTCCAATCAACAACAAAACTTTATAAAGACACATTCCTGTAACTTCATCTCTGTGTCCAGGGTTAACCTAGCTTAGCACAAAGACTGGAAGCAGGGGCAAACTGTTAGCCTCGCTCCTGCTGGAAAAAAACATCTGTAGTGTTTCATTTTCTGGTGAGCAGCACCGACAGCTCAGGTTCAGTTTTAAAGTAGAATTCAGTTATTTTCATGATATTTTTTTTTAGAGAAACTGGAAACTTTAATTGATTGTGCTTCATGTAAACCAGTCAGTGTGTTGTGCAGTTGGCACATATGAGGCAGGAGAAGTTTCCTGAATCTCTACAGCGGTCGAGGTACGTGAGTCATCGTCAGAAGGATTTGGTGAGAAACACTCTGAGCTGAAACAAAACGTAGAGCAAATAGTTTAGACTTTTACTATAAACATGAATTCTTCAGGATGCAGCTAGCTACAGACTGCTATTACATTAAGATATGTGTTGATAGCTCTTAGCACGTAGCATGTAGCTAGCAGCTAGCTTAGCTTCCTAGGAAGAAAATGAAATGCTCCTGGTTGCAGCTTCAGTCTGTGCAGTAGAAATGTGACATTTCAGAAGCAGTTCATTTGAGAAAAAACTGATCAGCTAATTAAAAAATTCTTATTGATCACGTTAATCAATACATTCTTCACCGTGTTGACCAAGCTGAGTCCAGAATGGAAGATGCTAACGTAGCTTGTTAGCTAACGTTCAGTTTGACTGTTGGCACATTTGTTTTATTTTCCATCTTTAGTAACTTTATTAAATGAAACGATGATCAAGTGTCAAGAAGAGTAAACACTCAGTGCGTTCACATGCACAGCTTAGTCGGAATACAGCCATAGTTCGACTATGCTACTCAGACAACTGCAAGTGCCGGTGAGAAAATCGGATTATTGTCCGGAGCATGTCATACCCGGTACGCTAGGTGGCGCTGTACACACTTCAACTAGTGGTAACAGAAACACCTCCGGCTGACCTCTTTACGTCACCAGCAACAACAAACTGCCTCGACATTCCAGAAAGATGGCGTACGAAGAGCGAGACGAAGCTACATCTTTGTACATTTCATATATGGTGAACATGATAATTACACAAACTAGATGCACAATGGAGCTCTTTCTCTCTTTCTTGTGGTGATTTCAGAGGAAAGACGCTGCCGTCCTTCTACTTCCGGCTCACGGCCCGGGAAAAAAATCTTGAGCCTGCGTAGAACACGAAATCCGATCGATCTGATGGAACGTATACATGCAGGAGTAATGTGACTATCAATCAATAATCTGGGTGTTTTAATTCGACTATGAGAAATCCGATCCAATCCGATTTTAGTCAGACTAAGGTGTATACATGCATCTTAAAGATCCCATCATAGTCGGACTATCCCAATAATTCGGTTTTCTCAAGTGTCATGTAAACGCACTGAGAGATATTGTGACTGACTGATGCTAGCATATTAGCACTTAGCTGTCCAGCTAACTAGCCCTGTGAGTCATCACTGTGCCATACTCATACTCACATATTTAAAATTATGGTTACCCTTCATTATGTGTCTATGCTAAGCTAGGCTAGCTGTGTCCTATAACTGGACACCCAAATGAATCCATGTTCACCTAAAGAGGACACAGAAAATGTGGGACTGTTCCTTAAACTGCCCTTCAGTGCCCCCTTGTGTTGAACCAGACGTTACAGACTCTTTACAGTATTTACAGTCTTAGCAGTTTTGGTTCATATCGTCCACATGACTTCTTTGGAATTTCATAAACAAGAAAAGTACATTTGATTTAACTTCCTGTCGTACAAATGAGATCAGAACTGAGCTGTGACATTGAGATCAATACAGAAACGCTTCAGAGGATCATTTACACAGAAATACCAGCTATTATATTGACTATTGTGTAGATAATTACAGTACATACAGCGCAGTAGGTAGTTTCACATGTCTTCAGTCAGAACAGCAGATTATAAATGATTCAAATAATAAATACGTTGCTTAGTTAATGAGAAGACGTCAGTAGTCTGATCTCAGTTCAGCTGCAGCAGAAGCTTCATGTTTTCATCCGTCAACATGAGACACGACCTCAGTGCAAATTGTGCATCTGTAAACATCGAATGAGTTCAATTATTTCAGTTTAAAGTTTCATGAGTTTGTGATGCAGCGAGAACGATGGATGGTTCAGAGGAAGCATTGGGAACCAGATGTGACCTTCAGAGAGCTGCACACCAAACACACCTCCGACCGCAGCCAGTAATGAGAAGGTTTGTTCATCATCACAAGGAACAGAAACATAAGTGCTGCATTTAAAACCTCTGGAAGAGAAAATATCTTCATGTGAACTTTGTAGAGACGACTTCAGTTTGTCACTCTGGAGTTTTACAGTCAGAGTTGATTCAAACTGGAGTCAGCTGTGATGAAGACGACTGTGGACCTCCTCAGACCAAAGATTCAGCACGAGACCAGTTTAGTTGTTGGAGAGTTGGTGTCTCCATGGCAACAACTCTACTTCTGTTGTTGCTGCCGAATTTTTTTGAAGATGCAGATGGTTGATTATGGACTTGGATCATTGTTTCTCACCAAAGACCATGAATTTATATTTTTTATGTGTTTTTCATGAGCAGTAACTGTGTTTCCATGGCAACACCTGAGAGTTTAACACACACACCTGGAAACAGTCATCACATCCCATCAGGTGTCACTGAACCCGTCAGCTCTGCTATGAGCCAGAGAGCTAAAACAGTGAATATTTAAAGTTTAAAGGGGTTGATGTCGTATCAACCAACTGACTTTGCTAAGAGCTGATTGGCCGCTGAAGCAGGTGACATATAGAACCTGGTGACTTGATAAGCTGAGTCGTCAGCCGGCCCAAGAGGAGCTGAGACGGTTGATTCTCTAGGTTCGTCTCATTGTTGAACGTTCAGTGATGATGAAACATCGTTAAAGCAGCACTTCTGCTTCTGTTTGGTTTCTCATGTTGATGAACTGACACGAATGTTAGAACCAGAAGTTATAGTTTAAATCTGAACCTGGTTTTATAAAGTTGACGCATGTTTGAACCTTCTCTCCCTTTAATAAAGCTTCGGTCAGTGCAGCCCTCTATAAACATTGCTGTTCATCAGTTCTTCAGTCCAGTTAATCACCTCCTTAGAAGTCTGCAGCTACCCATCATGCCTTGCTCCGATGCCTCCAGTCATCAATCCCCATTGGACTCGATTACCTTCTCGGCCAGGATCTCCTGGAAGGTGGAGAGCTGCTTCATCTGCTCCGTCTGCATCGAATGCCTCCTCATCAGCTTCTTTTTCATCTTAAAGTCGGGGCCGCGTTTCGGTGAGGCCGGGGCCACTGGAACTAGGATCTTGTGTCCAGAGTGGATGGGGGAGGTGGACTTGCCATTGGCCCGTATGTCAGGGATGGGTCTCTGGGGGTTGATGTTGAGGGGAGGCAGGAAGCCGGGCCTGGTGTGGGAGATGTGGTCAAGCAGAAGGGTGCCTGAGCCCCGGCGCTCCAGGAGACCAGGGGGACGCCTCCGCATGGTAATGGGGGACACCGAGTTGGGGATATTCTCCAGAGACTCCCTGGACGAGCTGGTGACCAGGGACAGGGGGGAGGCATTGTACCTTCTCCTCTCCACAGACACCCGACCAGAGTCTGGAGACCCGGGGATGGACTCGGGAGAGAGGTGGGTGTCCGACTCATAGTGCTCCATCCGAGTTAGTTTGGGATGAGCCAGGGCCCGGGCTGCGAGTGCCCCAGGTCCCCCGATGTTCTCCTGGGTCTCCGGGGCTGTGTTCCTGCGATACAGGATCTGGTGTTGCTGGACTTTGTCTGCCCAGGAGGAACCGGAGACAGCTGCACAGTCCTCAGAGCAGGACCGGTCAATGAGTTTCGGGGAACTGGGGTCATGGGTCTCGATGCTATGTCGCCGTGACAACAGAGGTCTAACCGACTCTGTGATGGACAGGCCGTTAATCTCAGTGATCGTCCTGTTCAGGTCACAGCTGCCCTCCTCCACCAGACCCCCGTCTGCCCGCTCCTGATGGACCCCACTCAGCACAGAGGGCGCCACCAGGCCCCAGGGCTCTGAGTTCAGCCTCTTCAGCAGCTTGCGTGGCGGAGGTCTCTTCTCTCCTGGATGTCGAGCTGAAGGTAAAGGTAAAGCAGAGGTGAGCGCGAAGCTGAAGATCCCCTCCTCATCTTTGCCGTGGTCTCCTGCTGGCGAGGAGGTGCCAATCTCCACCTCAGATGGAGACATGCAGGCTGGAGACAGTTTGTCTACGATGCCTGGCGAGGGGGGGGAGTTGAGGTACTGCTTGGTCTTCTTTGTGCCTGACGGAGACGTGTCAGTGGTGATGATGATCACCTCCTTGCCTTTGGCCTTACAGGCATCCAGCAGCACCTGCAGAGTGTCACGGTCTCCCTTGTTGATGGCGTGGACAAGGGCCGAGGAGCCGGAGTAGTCTTTCAGGCTCGGGTCGGCTCCGTTCTCCAGCAGGAGCGACACCACCTCCTTCCCTGCCAGTTCGGCACAGGCGTGCATCAGTGCTGTCCTCCCGCTCTTGTCGGGGATGTTTGGATCGGCACCTTTCTCCAGCAGGTACCGGACCATCCTCTGCCTGGTCTGTGGGTCGTCGTAGCTCGCTATGCAGGCAGCAGAGATGGGAGTCTCTCCACGCTCGTTGCCCTCGTTGATATAAGCTCCGCCCTCCAGCAGCAGGCGGGTCAGCCTCAGTTTCCCCTGGAAGACCGCTTTGAGGAGGGCATTCCCCTCGGTCTGCAGGGGGCCTCCATCTCCCATGATCCCTCACCTCAGACCTTCTGTCCACCAGAAGCTAGTTTATCACTGGCTGCCCATCCTCCTTGAAAAGTCACTTGATCTGCAGGAGAGAGACACAAAAAGTCAGTTCACCTCAAGTTTTGTTTAATGTCAGCAGACAGCAGATGTGATGGGTCAACATGAGCTTGAGGACAACATGTCAACACGAACAGACGGAGGTAGTTTAATAAAACCAACCGGTGTCGGCGCTGACAGCAGACACCATGTTGGACGAAGAGAGAAGTGAATCTGTGACGCTGCATTGCGGGACGAGTCTG
>NC_044191.1:37633469-37658686 GCF_900880675.1 Sparus aurata | reverse complement strand
AACCACTGAGGGCTGTCGGAACCACTGAGGGCTCACAGAACCACTGAGGGCTCACAGAAACCACTGAGGACTGTCGGAACCACTGAGGGCTCACAGAACCACTGAGGACTGTCGGAACCACTGAGGGCTCACAGAACCACTGAGGGCTCACAGAACCACTGAGGGCTCACGGAACCACTGAGGACTGTCGGAACCACTGAGGGCTCACAGAACCACTGAGGGCTCACGGAACCACTGAGGGCTCACGGAACCACTGAGGACTGTCGGAACCACTGAGGGCTCACGGAACCACTGAGGGCTCACGGAACCACTGAGGACTGTCGGAACCACTGAGGGCTGACAGAACCACTGAGGACTGTCGGAACCACTGAGGACTGACGGAACCACTGAGGACTGACGGAACCACTGAGGGCTGACGGAACCACTGAGGGCTGACGGAACCACTGAGGGCTCACAGAACCACTGAGGACTGTCGGAACCACTGAGGGCTGACGGAACCACTGAGGGCTGACGGAACCACTGAGGGCTGACGGAACCACTGAGGGCTCACAGAACCACTGAGGACTGTCGGAACCACTGAGGACTGACGGACCCTGACGACCTGAGGGTGCTGACGGAACCACTGAGGGGCTGACGGAACCACTGAGGGACTGACGGAACCACTGAGGGCTGACAGAACCACTGAGGACTGACGGAACCACTGAGGACTGACGGAACCACTGAGGGCTGACAGAACCACTGAGGGACTGACGGAACCACTGAGGGCTGACGGAACCACTGAGGGCTGACGGAACCACTGAGGGCTGACGGAACCACTGAGGGCTCACAGAACCACTGAGGACTGACGGAACCACTGAGGACTGACGGAACCACTGAGGACTGACGGAACCACTGAGGGCTGACGGAACCACTGAGGGCTGACGGAACCACTGAGGACTGACGGAACCACTGAGGGCTGACGGAACCACTGAGGACTGACGGAACCACTGAGGGCTCACAGAACCACTGAGGGCTGACGGAACCACTGAGGGCTGACGGAACCACTGAGGACTCACAGAACCACTGAGGGCTCACAGAACCACTGAGGACTGTCGGAACCACTGAGGGCTCACAGAACCACTGAGGACTGTCGGAACCACTGAGGGCTCACAGAACCACTGAGGGCTCACGGAACCACTGAGGGCTGACGGAACCACTGAGGGCTGACGGAACCACTGAGGGCTGACGGAACCACTGAGGGCTGACGGAACCACTGAGGACTGACGGAACCACTGAGGGCTGACGGAACCACTGAGGGCTGACGGAACCACTGAGGGCTCACAGAACCACTGAGGACTGTCGGAACCACTGAGGACTGACGGAACCACTGAGGGCTGACGGAACCACTGAGGGCTGACGGAACCACTGAGGACTGACGGAACCACTGAGGACTGTCGGAACCACTGAGGACTGTCGGAACCACTGAGGACTGTCGGAACCACTGAGGACTGTCGGAACCACTGAGGGCTCACAGAACCACTGAGGGCTCACGGAACCACTGAGGACTGTCGGAACCACTGAGGGCTCACAGAACCACTGAGGACTGACGGAACCACTGAGGACTGACGGAACCACTGAGGGCTGACGGAACCACTGAGGGCTGACGGAACCACTGAGGGCTGACGGAACAACTGAGGGCTGACGGAACCACTGAGGGCTTACGGAACCACTGAGGGCTCACAGAACCACTGAGGACTGTCGGAACCACTGAGGGCTGACGGAACCACTGAGGGCTGACGGAACCACTGAGGGCTCACAGAACCACTGAGGGCTCACAGAACCACTGAGGACTGTCGGAACCACTGAGGGCTCACAGAACCACTGAGGGCTCACGGAACCACTGAGGGCTCACGGAACCACTGAGGACTGTCGGAACCACTGAGGGCTCACGGAACCACTGAGGGCTCACGGAACCACTGAGGACTGTCGGAACCACTGAGGGCTCACAGAACCACTGAGGACTGTCGGAACCACTGAGGACTGACGGAACCACTGAGGACTGACGGAACCACTGAGGGCTGACGGAACCACTGAGGGCTCACAGAACCACTGAGGACTGTCGGAACCACTGAGGACTGACGGAACCACTGAGGGCTGACGGAACCACTGAGGGCTGACGGAACCACTGAGGGCTCACAGAACCACTGAGGACTGTCGGAACCACTGAGGACTGACGGAACCACTGAGGGCTGACGGAACCACTGAGGGCTGACGGAACCACTGAGGACTGACGGAACCACTGAGGGCTCACAGAACCACTGAGGACTGACGGAACCACTGAGGACTGACGGAACCACTGAGGGCTGACGGAACCACTGAGGACTGACGGAACCACTGAGGGCTGACGGAACCACTGAGGGCTGACGGAACCACTGAGGACTGACGGAACCACTGAGGGCTGACGGAACCACTGAGGACTGACGGAACCACTGAGGGCTCACAGAACCACTGAGGGCTGACGGAACCACTGAGGGCTGACGGAACCACTGAGGACTCACAGAACCACTGAGGGCTCACAGAACCACTGAGGACTGTCGGAACCACTGAGGGCTCACAGAACCACTGAGGACTGTCGGAACCACTGAGGGCTCACAGAACCACTGAGGGCTCACAGAACCACTGAGGGCTGACGGAACCACTGAGGGCTGACGGAACCACTGAGGGCTGACGGAACCACTGAGGGCTCACAGAACCACTGAGGGCTCACAGAACCACTGAGGGCTGACGGAACCACTGAGGGCTGACAGAACCACTGAGGGCTGACAGAACCACTGAGGACTGACGGAACCACTGAGGGCTCACAGAACCACTGAGGGCTCACAGAACCACTGTAGACTTCTTCACCCTGAGTTCTTCTAAGGCTTCAAACAGCCAACGGACTGAAGAGAGACTTTGAAACAGTCGGGTGTTATTAATTGATCAGATATCCTCTGAAGACACAGTCAACAGAGTGATGCATTATGGGTTGTTTGTAGTCTTACTGCTTTACTGTAGTCAGTTATTTCCTTTTTGTAGTGAGTCAACATGAACACATGAACCAATCGGGTGAAAGAATTCATCAACATGAGTGTTTGAGTGCAGACGGAGCTCTGCCTCTTTAAACACACACAGAAATGTACACACACACACACACACACACACACACACATACATACATGCATACATACTCCTGTCAGATGCATTTTTTCAGTGAAATCATTCAGTTTTAATCTGCCTGAATTATTGATCAACCTGTCTCACACACACACACACACGAAAAGCAGCTGGTTTAAATATAGAGTCATAAAACATTAATTTGACCTGCTGGACTACACACACACACACACACACACACACACACACGCACACACAAAAACTGGATTTTTCCGGGAAATGACTACAGCAGTGACGTCACACTGTGCAGCCAATCAGAAGAGGCTTGTTTCCTGAGATGTTTGTGTGTTAGTTGATCATCACACCAAACTCCATTAAAATAACAAAAAATGCTGCAGACTGTTAGTGACAAACACGGAAGCTCGACTGGACTCGACTGGACTGAACTGTCCGTCACACTGAAACTTTCTGCTGAAGCTTCAGATTAACTTTATATTGATTCTAGATCACTGATCGGTCGGATCAGAACCACCTGACTGAAGTCCTTTAACAAACAGACTCTGACCTGCGGCAGGTTCTGCTGGATGCAGACTCGACACAGACGGTGGATCGTGTGCATGATGGTTTGGTTCATCGGTCCATCAGATCCACAAACAGGAGGAGGCTGGTCCACGTCTGGTCCTGGTCTACAAGTCCGGTCTAATCCAAAACAGGAATTACAAAGACAGATCCAATTCTAACCGGGTCCAGGTTCACAGCAGGTCTACTCCAGGTCCAGACTTCACAAAAAGTCCACATCCAGAACAGAATCAGCTCTGAAGCAGGTCCAGGTTCAGACTTCAGAGAACTTGAACCAGGTCTCATCAGGTCCAGATGAACCAGTGTGTGAGAGATTCAGTAGTGTACTGGATGTTAGAAGGCAGAGAGTGTGTGTGTGTGTGTGTGTGTGTGTGTTTCCTGCTATTCTTCTGTCTGTTGGTTCCCACACACACACACACACACACACACACACACACACACACACCCAGACTCACAAAAACACTGGATGTATCCCGGCGATAAGACACACACTTCCTACACACACACACTTCCTACACACACACTTCCCACACACACACACACACACACACACACACACACACACACACACACACACAGTGAACTCATGCAGTTCCTGGTCCTGGACAGGACCGGTGAACTGAAACAGCACATGAGAAATATACAGAACCAGAGCCAGGCCTGGAATATTTGGGAAAGTCCTGGAGAGAGTTCTGATGGAGGACTGAGGGAGGCAGTGTGACGCCCACATTATATTTAATTGTTAAAGGCTCAGTTGCATCATGGGTAATGTAGGCTGCAGGTTTTGCAAAGGAGGGATAATTTGTAGAATAGAGATGGTTCTGCTGTATCTGGCATTATCAGCTGTAATTGCTGAGACAGAACCAGTTGGTTAAGACAGAACATGAGGTTTTATGACACTAACAGTGTTGGGGCTCGTTACTCAAAAACGTAATACATTACACATTACACATTACTCTCAAAAATAGTAATGCCTACATTACATGATTACTCCCTGAAGAAAGTAATTAGTTACATTACTCATTACATTACTCGTTACATTCATGTTGCTCCACGGTTCCTTAGCAACAAGCTTTGTGTGTGCGTGCTGTCTCTGTTAGCAGCGGTGGAGAGAAGTTTCCAACACGGACGAAGTGTGCATCTGACAGTCAAGTTATTTTCCTTACGTTCAACAAATTCAAAGTAATGTTTGTGTCTCCAACCGTTAAAAGTGGTCACTGTTCCATTATTGACATTATTATCTGCTTCAATGTCAACAGTCATGTCAACAGCATCTGTACCTGAAAATGTCAATTAAAACCTCACCATTAACGTCCAATCAGTGAGGTTCTTACTAAACTGTTCTGAGGTGCAGAATATAAGTTGTGTGTGTGTGTGTGTGTGTGTGTGTGTGTGCGCGCGCGTGTGTGAGTGCGTGTGTGTGAGTGTGTGCGTGAGTGTGCGCAGTATAACAGTATATAGTGTGTGAACAGCAGCAGCTTCACTCTATAATTCATCACATGTGAATCTTTGATGAGTCTTTAAAGGAAAACAGTAACACACACACACACACACACACACACACACACACACAGAGTATTTCGCTAATGTTAGCAGGTAACGAGTCAAATCCAACATATTACAAGTCAACAAAGGTACATCTCAAGTCAAAGACAGTAGGTCCAAGTTGTAGCAGGAATTCCCAAACAAGTCCAGAGGAGTTAATCCTAAAGTCAAGTCTGAAATCAAGTCCCAAGTCAATAAAGGTAATATGTGACCTAAGATGAGCCCTGAGTCAGAAAATTCCACGTCAAAACAGGTAAGTCCAAAATCAAGAAGGGTCCACTCCAAGTCAGTCCACAAGTCAAGTCCCAATCAAGTCCCAAATCTAGGCAAGTGAGTTCTGAGTCAAGTCACAACTGAAGATCCCAAGTCAAAGACACGCAAGTCCAGAGGTAGTCCAACAAGTCAAGATTAGAACAGACAGGTCTGAATCAGGTTCTTAGTCAGTGCCACATCAAGATGGGTAAGTCCAAAATCAAGACTGGGCTACTCAAAACAGACAACACCAAAGGAGAGTCCAGAATCAAGTCCTGAATCCAGTCAGAAATCGAGACTAGTGAATCTTAACTTACAGTTCCCGGTCCAACCTGATCTTACCAACACTTATATTTACAGTATGTCTGTGTAGGTCGATGTTTGTGTCCTGCAACTCACCGTCAGTCTCTGGGTGGTGCTGCTGCTGGTTCGGGTCACCTGGCGATGGTTGGTGTTGGCATACAGCGTGGAGGCGTAGCTGCTGAAGTTGGTGTTGGTGGGGTCAAGGGTGTGGGGGCAGCTGGAGCTCAAGCTGAGGTTGGCCAGGTCTCTGAGTCCAGCAGTGGCGGTGCTGTTCGACAGGGTGGAGGTGGTGGAAGTGGAGGTGGTGATGTGGTTCTGGTCTGTATCTGGAGCAGAGTCTGGAGTCCTCCTGAGGTCTGCTGCAAGGAGATAACCACCATCATCATCAGCATCATCCCATGACCAGGCTGTGTTCTTCCAGAACATCCTGACTGCAGTCAGTCCAGACCAAACCGGATCAGACCAGACTCGAGAGACCCAGGACAGGATCAGACAGGTGGTTCTCAATCAAAGGTTCACCTGCAGTTGAACCTTCCACACAGAATCCACTGAAGAGGTCTGAACCGACACCAGCATCAAGACTGGACTTCCTGTTTTTACACTCTGTGTTTACATCTGCTGTTTGTTTACTCAAACAAACAAACAGATGTCTGTTTTAGTTAAAGACCAACAGGAAGCTCAGCGACTGATTCAGATCCTGAACCACCAACCAGCAGGTCTGGACCAGGTCTGGTCCAGTTCCTACATGATGATGTCACTGCAGGAGGAAACTCTGCTGGAGAAATAAATCTGTAAATCATTTAATGTTTTAGTCCAAAGAAAATCTAATTCAAAGAGTCGGACAGAAAACATTAAAAACTGCATCTGACGACGTGAATAAATTTGTCCGCGATGAAGTCGTTACAGTCGCTTCTGACAATTCAAACTAAACCTGGTGACGAGTACTGATGAGTTCTGATGATACAGCTGACAGGACTTCAGTATCTGAGTGCAGCTGCTCACGACAGAAACAAAGTCTCTTCTTCTTCTTCTGTCCTTCTCCCGTCCTTGTTCTCCCTCTCTGATCGCTCGGGGCGAACGAGTGTCAGATCTCAGTGTGATGTCACGGGGGGGGGGGGGGGGGGGGGGGGCGAGGAGGAGTTTACACTGAGGAGAGAGAGGGGGGCGACAGACATAAGGACAGAGGTATTGTGAGGGTCACATGGTTACCGGGCCGCTTCTCATCACCATGGTAACCATGTGGACCCCCGGGGAGAGAGACAGAGAGCAGGAGTCAGTTATAATCTATATGTACTCCTGCTCGCTCGCCCCTCTCTCCCCAAGAACACTATTAATAGAATAAACATATAGTGTGTCTGTGTGTGTGTGTGTGTGTGTGTCTGTGTGTGTGTGTGTGTGTGTGTGTGTGTGGTCTATAGATGACTTAAGGAGCAGTCTGTGTTTTCCTTCAGGTTCACGCTTCAAGATCCGACCAGGTCAAATCTGGTCTGAGATCAGTTAGTGATGTGTTCTCTGCTGCAGACTGAGATCACAGCAGACGAGCTGATGGAGACTTCTGATGTTTAAATCAAGTCTCAGCTGCTTCAGTTGTTCAGCAGAATGCTGCAACTCTGTTTTACTGTGAAGCTCCAGAACTGTTCTGTGGACCACCACACTTCACCTGGATTTATATCATCAGGAGGAGGAGAGGAGGACTTTATATCATCAGGAGGAGGAGAGGAGGACTTTATATCATCAGGAGGAGGAGAGGAGGACTTTATATCATCAGGAGGAGGAGAGGAAGACTTTATATCATCAGGAGGAGGAGAGAAGGACTTTATATCATCAGGAGGAGGAGAGGAGGACTTTATATCCTCAGGAGGAGGAGAGGAGGACTTTATATCATCAGGAGGAGAGGAGGACTTTATATCATCAGGAGGAGGAGAGGAGGACTTTATATCATCAGGAGGAGGAGAGGAGGACTTTATATCATCAGGAGGAGGAGAGGAGGACTTTATATCATCAGGAGGAGGAGAGAAGGACTTTATATCATCAGGAGGAGGAGAGGAGGACTTTATATCCTCAGGAGGAGAGGAGGACTTTATATCATCAGGAGGAGAGGAGGACTTTATATCATCAGGAGGAGGAGAGGAGGACTTTATATCATCAGGAGGAGGAGAGGAGGACTTTATATCATCAGGAGGAGGAGAGGAGGACTTTATATCATCAGGAGGAGGAGAGGAGGACTTTATATCATCAGGAGGAGGAGAGAAGGACTTTATATCATCAGGAGGAGGAGAGGAGGACTTTATATCCTCAGGAGGAGAGGAGGACTTTATATCATCAGGAGGAGAGGAGGACTTTATATCATCAGGAGGAGGAGAGGAGGACTTTATATCATCAGGAGGAGGAGAGGAGGACTTTATATCATCAGGAGGAGGAGAGGAGGACTTTATATCATCAGGAGGAGGAGAGGAGGACTTTATATCATCAGGAGGAGGAGAGGAGGACTTTATATCATCAGGAGGAGGAGAGGAGGACTTTATATCATCAGGAGGAGGAGAGGAGGACTTTATATCATCAGGAGGAGAGGAGGACTTTATATCATCAGGAGGAGGAGAGGAGGACTTTATATCATCAGGAGGAGGAGAGAAGGACTTTATATCATCAGGAGGAGGAGAGGAGGACTTTATATCCTCAGGAGGAGAGGAGGACTTTATATCATCAGGAGGAGAGGAGGACTTTATATCATCAGGAGGAGGAGAGGAGGACTTTATATCATCAGGAGGAGGAGAGGAGGACTTTATATCCTCAGGAGGAGGAGAGGAGAGGAGGACTTTATATCATCAGGAGGAGAGGAGGACTTTCTATCATCAGGAGGAGGAGAGGAGGACTTTATATCATCAGCAGGAGGAGAGGAGGACTTTATATCATCAGGAGGAGGAGAGGAGGACTTTATATCATCAGGAGGAGGAGAGGAGGACTTTATATCATCAGGAGGAGAGGAGGACTTTATATCATCAGGAGGAGGAGAGGAGGACTTTATATCATCAGGAGGAGGAGAGGAGGACTTTATATCATCAGGAGGAGGAGAGGAGGACTTTATATCATCAGGAGGAGGAGAGGAGGACTTTATATCATCAGGAGGAGGAGAGAAGGACTTTATATCATCAGGAGGAGGAGAGGAGGACTTTATATCCTCAGGAGGAGAGGAGGACTTTATATCATCAGGAGGAGAGGAGGACTTTATATCATCAGGAGGAGGAGAGGAGGACTTTATATCATCAGGAGGAGAGGAGGACTTTATATCATCAGGAGGAGGAGAGGAGGACTTTATATCATCAGGAGGAGGAGAGGAGGACTTTATATCATCAGGAGGAGGAGACTTTATATCATCAGGAGGAGAGGAGGACTTTATATCATCAGGAGGAGGAGAGGAGGACTTTATATCATCAGGAGGAGGAGAGGAGGACTTTATATCATCAGGAGGAGGAGAGGAGGACTTTATATCATCAGGAGGAGGAGAGGAGGACTTATATCATCAGGAGGAGAGGAGGACTTATATCATCAGGAGGAGAGGAGGACTTTATATCATCAGGAGGAGGAGAGGAGGACTTTATATCATCAGGAGGAGGAGAGGAGGACTTTATATCATCAGGAGGAGGAGAGGAGGACTTTATATCATCAGGAGGAGGAGAGGAGGACTTTATATCATCAGGAGGAGGAGAGGAGGACTTTATATCATCAGGAGGAGGAGAGGAGGACTTTATATCATCAGGAGGAGGAGAGGAGGACTTTATATCATCAGGAGGAGGAGAGGAGGACTTTATATCATCAGGAGGAGGAGAGGAGGACTTTATATCATCAGGAGGAGGAGAGGAGGACTTTATATCATCAGGAGGAGGAGAGGAGGACTTTATATCATCAGGAGGAGGAGAGAGGACTTTATATCATCAGGAGGAGGAGAGGAGGACTTTATATCATCAGGAGGAGAGGAGGACTTTATATCCTCAGGAGGAGAGGAGGACTTTATATCATCAGGAGGAGGAGAGGAGGACTTTATATCATCAGGAGGAGGAGAGGAGGACTTTATATCCTCAGGAGGAGGAGAGGAGGACTTTATATCATCAGGAGGAGAGGAGGACTTTATATCATCAGGAGGAGGAGAGGAGGACTTTATATCATCAGGAGGAGAGGAGGACTTTATATCATCAGGAGGAGGAGAGGAGACTTTATATCATCAGGAGGAGAGGAGGACTTTATATCATCAGGAGGAGGAGAGGAGGACTTTATATCATCAGGAGGAGAGGAGGACTTTATATCATCAGGAGGAGGAGAGGAGGACTTTATATCATCAGGAGGAGGAGAGGAGGACTTTATATCATCAGGAGGAGAGGAGGACTTTATATCCTCAGGAGGAGGAGAGGAGGACTTTATATCATCAGGAGGAGGAGAGGAGGACTTTATATCATCAGGAGGAGGAGAGGAGGACTTTATATCATCAGGAGGAGGGTTAGAACTGAGCAGTGTTGGGAATAACGGCGTTACTTTTTTTCAGTAACGGGGGAAATTACTATTTCCATCATTACAACGCTGTTACCGTTACCGTTACCGTTACCGACTATTAAATGTGGCACGTTACAAACTGAAGCTGCTCATTAAAGTTGTTGTCATCCGACTCGGCTCTCAGCCACCAGAGCTGCAGAGCTGTTTTATTTCATTATTTTTTTTAGCTTGGCGAGGGAGGAGGGAGGGGCGGGACAACCCGATAAGTGATGGTGATTGGCTCTCTAAGGTAGGGTGAGAGTTTGTAAGCCAATCAGAGGCAGTGTTCAGTTTACACACAAACCAGAGTGATAGAGTAAACAGAGTGGCGACACGCCCATAGACCTCCGTTGTAAAAAATGGCGGCGCTTTGTACCGCCTACTTCCGGGTTATGGAGCTCGGATTAGTTCCAAACACTGTCATTTGGGCGCTGGATCTCATTCAGTTACATTGCTGCGCATCGAATAGCTCCAGAGGTAAGTTGCTGAAATATCAACCTCTTTTGAATTGTCAACTGTCTATATTGTATCAGAGGCCCTTTGTGATGCTCATACTGGTCTTCATTTTTATATGCACAGCGTATTTATCTATATTTTATCTTGGTTGTTGTTACAACCAATTTACAAGCATTGCCTGATAGCTTGTTAGCTAGCGCGACTTCGCCAGCTGTGAAGATAACGTAAGAGTCCGGTAATGAATCGCTAGCAACTTTTATATTAATGATGTTTGGTAACTAACAAGCAGGATTTACATGTATTATTCAGGGGTTTCATTTATTCTGGCTTTTATCTGCTGAACCTGATGGTGTCAGCCTCGTTAGTCGGTTTTGTGTGTGATATATGACTCGTTCTAGCTGCCAGCACTAGTAGAAATAAGGGGGCGTTTGTGGTAAATATTTCATTGAATTTTGGGACATACTAACTTTTCATTATGTGACGTGTTGTTGGCTGCACTTAATTTTTTGTACTGTTCCGTGTTCAATTTAACATGGTTACTCTCTTTCATGTAGGCTACTGCGCTTTATTTTAAGCGGCGGCTGCTGGTCTGGGAATTGGCTGCTAATTCTGTCCTTCTCCTTAGTTTTTTTTTTTCATTTGGTTCTTCATGGTTGCGGTGTCATGGATCTCCTGCCCCTGGTTTTTGTTTTTCTTGTTCACACACACACACACACCTACACACACACACGTTGTCCTGTCATTGTTTAATAAAAAATACTTTCTTTGAAAACCTTCATTTGTATCAGCCATCCTTACAATGATGTCTCAATAACTGTAACAGGAGTTACAAGTGTTTTGTTATAATAGTTAATTGCTTAAGTTACTTGGGTTGAGTTACAGCTAACGTTACTCTCACTCTGCACTAACCCAGAGTCACAGAGAAAAATCTTAATAGCTCTGCACTGACCTATAGACTCAAGCAGACAAGCATAATGAGTTTTTATTCTGTAATAGTTTTGATAATATGTGTATGGCTTAATCTTAAATATTCTAGTAATATTCTTAGTCTTAGCATGACCATGTTTCTTGTTGTGGTCCTGGGGACGGCCACTTTCATCAGCAGAAGTGAGCTAGCTGCTGGGTGAATGCTGAACGGACCACGGCAGACCTCTTAGCGCTACCACAAAGGTAAGCTAATGGCTGAATCGGAATTTATAAGCCAAATCACGGGAATCAATGATACAACCCAGTTGCGCTAAAATAAAAAATCATGAGACGTCCATCATCAGATGAATGATAATGAAAAGAAAAGTTAAACATGAACACTCAGCTTTTCCCTCCCAAAATGTAAAACTTATCGAAGTAATACACAGCTTTTAGTTGTCACCCTGCAAAACTGACATTAACAAAAATGTAATAATGCAATAACAGCTCAAAAAGTACTTGGGTGTGTTTTTTTTAATATGTATTTACCATTCAATAACGCAATCGCTGCTGTCTGTCCCATAGAAGAACATGACAGCCAGCCTGTGTTTTGGAACTATTGGGGCTTACATGAACCACGTGACTGCCCCGGCGGCGACATCACAGAGTGTCACAACTCTTTCTCTCTATGGCACTGACACAAACCACACACCTGACAGCGGCCTCGCACACACAAACTAGCAGAGGTGAGCTGCAGCAATGGTGAGTCCAGAGGGAAAGTTGGCATTTTCAAAGTGGAAGTACAGACACTACTTTAATCTCTTTTGTCTACGTCCGTTGTAAGCAACTCTGGTCTAATGAAGCATCTATCAACGGCACACGCTTCTACAAAACTAACACTGGCCAAAACCTCTGTTGTTGACGCTGTTGATGATGACAGCAGGTGTGGCTAACGTGAGCTCCGCTAACAAAGAAGGACACGGAGCTGTCCGAGCAGCTACAGCTGGATTTTTCTGCTCCAGCTTCACAAAAACTTGACACAGACTGAACTGAATGCAATGATAGACAGGTTTGTTGTTGAGAACATGCTCCTGTCATCAACAGCTGACTCAGACTCCTTCAGAGCACTTACTGGCAAAAATATCGGGGAGAACAGGTGCCGGTCCGCCATGCAGAAATACATTTTCTAAATACATGGATGCTGAGTAGCTAAAATGAATGCCGAGCTCAAAAGGAGGAATAATTTAAAGTAACACAATAGTTACATTTCCTGGTAACTAGTTACTTTTATAGTGGAGTAATTCTGTTACTAACTCAGTCACCTGTCAGTTTTTGGAAGAAGTAACTAGTAACTATAACTAATTACTTTTTTAAAGTAACATGCCCAACACAGGAGGTTACTGTGAACTGTTCCTTTAATGTGAGCACACAGCAGGAAACTCATGCTAACATCACCTGTTCATGCTAACATCACCTGTTCATGCTAACATCACCTGTTCATGCTAACATTAGCTTGATTACTGTGTTCTCATGCTGTTGTTTGATGTTCTGATGCTGTGTGTCGTCCCTGTTAGCATTAGCACTGACACTAGCTGCAGCTTCTGACTGGAACATGTTGTCTTGTTAGCGAGCTGAAGGTGATTCTAGAAATATTTTCAAAGTTCACACAAAGTTTCTAGAATCAAAGATGTTCAGTTGTGATGTGACACTGACTCATGTTGAGTTGTTTGTCTGTAAACAGGAAACAACCTGCAGTTAGAGGTCCAGTTAGTAACAAAGAGTTTGAATGTCAGTCAATCACAGACAGCCGTGACTCACCACAGTTCTCTGCTCTGACCTTCAGGCTCCTTATTTGTTTGTTCTGCTGTGATGTCATTTTCAGGTGTTTTCTCCACCCTAACTCCTCCCCAAGAAGGTAGAACCAACCAGTGATTACCTGTGACACAGAGGGGCGGGGCCAACAGCTGATTAGATCTACCTGTGTTAACGGTTAAACATTGGTGAAGTTTAAACTATTTAAACCTGTCTTACTCATGTTATGTTTGTTTGTTGACATGTAAACAATCTGCTTCAGAGTTCTTGTGAAACGAAAGAGGGACCTCGTCTCATCCAATCAGGATGAAGGATTGTCTGTGTTCTGATTGGTTTAAACTGACCTTTGAGGATGAGATAAGAGAGCCAATCCCAAAGCTCATACAGCCAATCAACTGACAGCACCTGAGAGGACAGACAGAGGGGAACAATAACCCAGAGAGAGAGAGAGACAGGTGTGTAAAACAGGAAATACAGAGAGGACTAGAGGGGGTGGGGCTTCAGCTCTGATGTCATCACTCACCTGCTGAACACTGAGACCAACAATCTATTCAGGATGATGTCATCACTGATATACCTGAGACACACACACACACACAATGAAATCTGACATTTAGACAAATGTTGCATGCGTGCGTGCGTGCGTGCGTGCGTGCGTGCGTGTGCATCTCACAGTGTGAAGCTCTGGTTGTATTCTGGGTTTTTCTTGTTCAGGACTGTTGGAGTTTTCATGGTGACGCTGCGGTGAAGGTCAGAGGTCACCACCAGCTACACACGCACACACACACACACGCACACACACACACACGCACACACACACACACACACACACACACACACACAGATGTAATGTAACGTCTTTAATCAATAACTGTACTGTTATTCTCAGTTGCTCAGTTTGATCAGATCTGATGATGACATCATCAGTGTTTGTTTACCTTCACGTAAGAGTCACATGACCTGTGAGATTTTCCCATCAGGCCTCGGGCCTCAATGACTACAGAGAGACAACAGACTGTCAGTGAGGACAGGGACCAATAAAGTTTGATTCAAACTGACCGACAGGCTCCTCCTCCTCCAGGACTCTGATGCCCCCTGCAGGCCGACTCGTCGACTGCTGCTGCCTCATCTGATACTCCTCACTTCAATCAATGATTTCATTTATTAACTGACAATAAACATGATTGGGTTACAGCATGTGTACTTTTACACATGTAGAGTACTTTCAGACAATTGATTTCCTATTGGACAACAGTTATCTGGTTTGCAGTGCATTGTGGGATATCAAGTAGCAGAGATGTGATGAAGAGAGACTGAAGTGAATCTGTGGAGGAGAAGATCTTTGTTGTAGCTACAAATAAAAAACTAAAAACAACGTTCTGATTGGCTCAAAGTCACAGGAAGTGTCAAACAGCTGACGGCTCAGAAACACTCACAGAACCTCCGTCACCCTCAACGACACTTGTTTTCCATAAACAGATATATTGTGTTGACCTGCCCACAGGCAAACGAGGCATCTGATTAATTTTCTGCCGACACCTTGTTCTATATGACAGCTGCTCTCTGATTGGCTGCTGCATCACTTACTGTGAATGACAAGCTGGCCCACCTCCGGAGTGATTGACAGCCTCAGCTGACCTATAGAGAGAGAGAGATCAGTGATCAGTTTCACTTCGGATCAATATTTGATCTGATCAGTCTGAAGACTGACTGATTGACTGCACCTCGTCCTCTGAACACAGATGGGGGGATCTTGGTCCTTCTCCTCATCTTGGTTTTCCTCTCAGACGTAGACCTGATTCCAGCTGGATCCAGGATTATGTCAGACCTCCTGCTGGACCGGGCCTCAGAGGACTGAACAGAGACCACACCTGCTGTGGACGTTGGCCTGGACGTTGACCTGGACCTGGATCTTAATTGGGACCTGGACCTGACCTGGAGTAGAGCAACCATATAGATCAGTAAGTGGCTCAGGACCAGCATCAGACAGACTCTGTATCTTTAACTGACCTCTCGGGTGGACTCTGTGGTCCTGGTCTGTCCGAGCCGGGTTGGTATCCTCTGTTCCAGTCGGGTCTCAGTGGATCCTGGATCAGTCTGGTCTGTGAGGATCAGACCCTGACTCGGTTCAGACCCTGTGAGCTCCACAGTCCTGACAGAGGTCCGGACTGAAGTCTGGATCCTGGTCTTCCTGATCAGGGCCACTCTGACCTCAGGTCTGCAGGACTGGATCTCACCTCTAGTCCTGAACACAGACCCAGTTCTGACTGCAGTCCTGGTTCTAGTCATGCAGACACACAAAATCCTACCTGAAGTTCTGAGTGTTTGTTTCAATAATCAGCTGATTATTGATCACTGATCAATAATCAGCTGATTCATACAGATTAGAACTGTCAATGACAATAATAAAGGTGGAGGGTGACGGAGGTTCTCTGTTCTCACGTTCTGTGTTCTCTCTTCAGGTTCTGTGTTCCAGCGTTCCTCTGCAGATCTTCTCCTGGATCTCTGTTCTCCCCACAGCCTTCTGCTGTCCTCTTCCTCCTCCTCCTCTTCATCACCTCCTCCTCCTCTCTGTTCCTCCTCTTACAGGGTGGAGGCTCTGACTGGGCCTCCTGGTGCAGCTGGAGGACAGCTCCATCAGGGGGCCTATCAGAGGAAACAGCTGTTATATCTGAAGTGACCAGCAGGGGGAGACACACCGACAGAGGGAACAGCTTCAGGCTGCTTCTCGATTCAGGCTCTGCATCCTCCGGACGAAGGCCGGCCCAGTTCAAAGCTCCTCTAAATGCTCCTTCTCTCTGGAGGCTGCACCACTACGACCCTTCGCAACCTCACATATCCCAGGATTCTTTGCACACCCGAAAAAGAAAGAAAGAAGAAATGGCGACCTCAAGTGCCGCAGGTCTCGCATTTAAATTGAAGTATTGGGTTTATACTCGGTTTTACTCATTTGAACATCCAACGCCAGATATGTTAAACTTCAAGGGACCTTAAAACCTCAAACTGTCAGTTGTTACTGTTGTCTGTTCCATTCAGCATTTACAACTGAAGTGCAACTAATCACAGCAAACGGCATCAAGTGCTACTTTTCTTTTATTATTAAGGTCTTAAAATGTATCCAGTCTCCTCTGTCCACCACATCGTCCATCAACTGGGTCTGCAATTCTGACCCGGGTTCTCTTTGTGTTCCTGGGTTCTCTTTGTGTTCCTGGTTCTCTTTGTGTTCCTGGGTTCTCTTTGTGTTCCTGGTTCTCTTTGTGTTCCTGGTTCTCTTTGTGTTCCTGGGTTCTCTTTGTGTTCCTGGGTTCTCTTTGTGTTCCCGGGTTCTCTTTGTGTTCCTGGGTTCTCTTTGTGTTCCTGGTTCTCTTTGTGTTCCTGGTTCTCTTTGTGTTCCCGGGTTCTCTTTGTGTTCCCGGGTTCTCTTTGTGTTCCTGGGTTCTCTTTGTGTTCCTGGGTTCTCTTTGTGTTCCTGGGTTCTCTTTGTGTTCCTGGTTCTCTTTGTGTTCCTGGTTCTCTTTGTGTTCCCGGGTTCTCTTTGTGTTCCTGGTTCTCTTTGTGTTCCTGGGTTCTCTTTGTGTTCCCGGGTTCTCTTTGTGTTCCTGGTTCTCTTTGTGTTCCTGGTTCTCTTTGTGTTCCTGGGTTCTCTTTGTGTTCCCGGGTTCTCTTTGTGTTCCTGGGTTCTCTTTGTGTTCCCGGGTTCTCTTTGTGTTCCTGGGTTCTCTTTGTGTTCCTGGGTTCTCACAGTTGATCTGCTGCTCGTTTACATTTTAGTACATTATCAGACTCTTCTGTCTAAAGTGACTGACAGTAATTCATAAATACATGCACACACTGATGGCTGCCATGTGAGATCAGCACACCAGGTCCAGGTCACCGGCAGAACCTACAGAACCTACAGAACCTCTACAAACAGTTATTTACTCCAATAATCATCCACACGTGTGAAACAGGAGGTGAAGCTGCAGCTCATCACACTGATTGAAGGTAACGAGGAGGATTAACGGATTAAACCACGCGCACACACACACACACTCATTAGTCTCCTTCAAAAAGCTTCAGTTTAGTTTCATCTTACTGAATTTTATTCATCAAGTTGAGGTTAAACTTGTTGATTCTGTATTAAATCTATTTGTACAAATGTACTTTGTTCTGTTTCCTCTCATGGATCTTAACCCTAACCTCTAACCCTGTAGAAACATCAGCTCTGATTCAAATTCTTTAAAGTTCAGTCTCACCTTCTGCTGCACACAGACATCAAGATCCTGTCTGTCTGTCTGTCTGTCTGTCTGTCTGTCTCTCTCGATGGTGTTGGCTGCTGTGTGTTCGCCTCTTTCTCCTCAGACTGTTTGTGTTTCAGCTCATTTTCCCTCTAAAGGAGAAAAAATTCAAAACTGAAGCAGATTTCCACCTCATCAAGTTAAAACACACAGATAGTACCACTTCCTGTCTACACTTTCAACATAATAGCCTGTTCTACATATTAATCAGAAGAAGACAGTGAAGCTTCCAGTCAATCAGTCAATACGTCCAGGTTAATAACAGCACCTACAGCTGATGATTGTAACTGTATCACACTCTGTTATAAGTGGCTGCGAATCAACACTAGGCTTTTACTCTGAAAATCACTGTTCAGCTTCCTGTAGTGTTGATGTCCGTCAGTCACTTCCTGTTGAGTCCACATGTGTTTCTCATTGGGGGGGTCTCTCTCTCTCTGTCATTCAATTCAAAGGGGCTTTATTGGCATGAAAGTTTGAAAAAATAACAATATTGCCAAAGCATTTTGTCCAAACATTTGGACTGTTTAGGGTCAGATAACATTCTAATCTACTTTGGCTTTTAGTTTCTTCTTTCCGATGTTCCAGATAGGTTTCTTTACATTGTGTTATGATTAGCTTGACTGTGATTGGTGTTTGGAGAGCAGTGTTGTTGTGAGGCTGGTCAGACTGTCTGAGAGGGGCAGTTAGCCTCAGTACCAGCTGACACAGTGGACTCTGTTCTGGGCTCAGCTCTGAGTGTCTCAGCTGGATTTCAGGTGGTTCAAAAAGTCGAGTGTTCTCTTGTGAATGTTGGTTATCAGTGGGTATCTGCCTGATTCTGCTCTACATGCATTTGTTGGTGTGTTTCTGTGTACGTGTAAGACGTATCTGCAAAATTCTGCATGTAAGGATTCTGTTGGATGTTTGTTCCAGCAGGTAAAGTTCTGATGACTGAGTGGACCCCAGACTTCACTACCGTACAGCACTATGGGCTGGATGACACTATCACATATTGTAAACCAGATTTTGACTGGAAATTGGAAATTATAAAATGTTGTCTTAATTGCATGTAAGGCTCTTTGAGCTTTTTCTTTTAGTGCATCACTGCCATGTTGAAACTCCCTGATGCTGTGATGGTTAAACCAAGGTCGGTATAACTCATGCTATGTTCAATGACATGCTTATTTATGGTAAACTGGTGTTTGTTCTCCTGACATCTGGGGCGTTTTTGGAAGATCATGATATTAGTTTTCTTCATATTTAATGCCAGGGCCCAGTTCTGACAGAACTTTTCTACTATGTCCAGCTGTTGCTGTGGTCCTTGTTCAGTAGGAGACAGTAGAACAAGGTCATCAGCATGAAACAGAGACTTCACCTCTCTATCTAGGAGGGAGAGGCCAGCAGCAGCACACTGATCCAACTCAACAGCAAGTTCATTTATATACACGTTAAACAGAGTCGGACTTCAACTGCAGCCCTGGCGTACACCTCTTCTCTGGGTGAAGAAGTCAGTTTGTTTGTGTCCAATTTTAACAGCACACATATTTTCCGAATACATTGATTTGACCAGATCATACATTTTGCCCCCTATACCACAGTGGAGGAGCCTGTAATAAAGCCCTTCATGCCAAACAGAGTCAAAAGCTTTCTTGAAATCAATGAAACAAGTGAATATTTTACCATTTTCTGTTTGGTGTACATGTTAGTTTATTAAGGTGTGAAGGGAGCCAGAACAGTCTCACACAGAAAGGAATAAATGCATGAAAAAGCACTCACAAATGTATTTGGGGAGTTGTGTATATATATATATATATATATATATGACTCAATACACAAATGCATTTTCAGTGCAAACACAAATATGTTTCAATCCATATATGTTTAAAAAAAATTCACATATAAAAATAAGATTTGTAAACATATTTGTGATGCGCACACAAATAATTCTTGTTTTAAATATGTGCAATAAAAATTCACGAATGTACAAATCGTCAGTTATTTGCAATTTTCATCAAATACATATTTGGAAGTTGTTACATTAATATATGAATTGTCAAACGCACATTTGTCTCAGTGCTTTTAATTTGTAAACCTCCCTGCATTTGTGTGTGGATTTTTGAGACTCATCTAGCTAAAAAAATGCAACTTTAACAAACATGTCCGTGCCCTACACGCCATGCTGAGGAAGGGGGAACGGAGACTAGCACGGCTCGCGGCATTGACACTATAACAAATATTTGGGTTAAGAATATCTTTTACAGAATAGCTGCTGCATGACTGCATGAATTCCATAACCCGGCAATGCACGAGCAGCCGCCTGTCTCCACGACTCCACTTTCCTTCAGCATTATCCACGCTGTATGTTTAGCTTGATTGACACTCTGGCTTGGCGCTACTGCTGCCTTCAGGAGTATAAACCTGCTGTGTTTCTTCAACAGTACTTTCCCTATTTTGTTACTGTGCAGGTAGTTGTATGCTTCTGTGCTTTTGTCATATATTATGTCATTCATCAGATCAGGTGAGTTCAAGGCCATGATGAATTTGTCTCCACTGTCTGGGGCCCATCTGTAAGTAGGATTTAATTTTAACGGCTTACTGGGTTCCCTTTTTGTGTCACTCATTTGATCTGAGAGTTTCAAGAACATATTTATTTGGTTGTGGTCTGAAAGGGGGGATTGCTGTCTGACAGTGAATGCACTGATAGTGGAGGGGTCCGTGTCAGTGATTGCATAGTCTACTACACTAGACCCAAGAGCTGAGGAGTACGTGAATCTCCGTAAAGAGTCCCCTCTGAACCTACCATTAACTATGTACAGGCCTAAGGCCCGACAGAGATGCACTATCTCCCTGCCACTTTGATTTGTTTCAGAGTCAAGGTTGTTCCGACAGGTGATGGTTGGTGTGGTAAACAGGGGCGGCCTGACCAAATACATGGTTGTTGCCCTGTGGGTCCACGACATCAGGTTCAATTCCTGTTCGTCCATTCAGATCTCCAGTTAGAAGCACGTTTCCCTGGCCCTGGAAGTAGGCAATTTCTGAATGGAGAGTGACAAAGATGTCTTCTTCTCCAAGATAAGGAGAATCTACTGGGGGTATATAAATCGCACAGAGATATAGATCCCTATCAGTTATCATCCTAGAGTTTGATCTAATCTCAACCAAATGTGTGATTTACCCTGTTTTACTGGTGAGATCTGATAGCAAAGATCTCCTTTATACCACACTAAGATCCCCCCAGTGTTCTGCCCTTGCGTATGTTCTTTAATTTTACAGAGGGCACCATGACTTCATTATATCCTGGAGGACAGTGAGTGAGCAAATCATTTTGATACCGTGTTTCTGTCAATACAATTATATCAACGTCTTTGATAGATTTCATGAATTCAGGGTTTTATGCTCTTCAGCTCAAAGGTTGAGGAGTGGAGACCCTGAATAACCACAGCTTATATGAAACGAAATGAACGCATAAGAAAACAAATAAAACGAACCTTATAGTGAGACAAATATTGAAATACCTGCCCCTGGTCCGCCTCCTGGGGCAGGTGTTTCAATATTTGTCTCACTATAAGGTTCATTTTATTTGTTTTCTTATGCGTTTATTTCGTGTTGCTGCATAGTTCTGCCGCTGTGGATGGAGAGGTGGTCCAGGGGCAGGTGCTGCTGCATAGTTCTGCCGCTGTGGATGGAGAGGTGGTCCAGGGGCAGGTGCTGCTGCATAGCTCCGTTTCTGTAGATGGGATGGTGGACAAGGGCAGGTGCTGCTGCATAGTTCTGCCGCTTTGGATGGAGAGGTGGACAAGGGGCAGGTGCTGCTGCATAGTTCTGCTGCCGATGCTGTACAGGGGGATGGTGGGCAGGGAGGAGGGGAAAAGTAGCCTCCTTTGGTTGTGTTTCACTGTGGTGAGGTGGTGGGCATGTGGGGAGTGGGAGGTCCAGGCTGAGCTGCTGTGTCTCCTCACGGTGATGGAGAAGAGGAGGTCTTGGATGGTCTCTGAAGCTTCTTGTAGAAGAGAGGGTGGAAGGACTGCGTCCTAGGGCCATGTCTTTGAGGGCCTTTGCAAAGATCTTCACCTTCTCTTTGTGAAGATGGAGTCCATCATAGAGGTCCCAGGTGCCAATGGTTGGGTGGAGGGCCAGGTGGATGTTGGGTAAGGTGGCACATCCTCTTCTGATCTCCATATTGATGTCATGGATGACATGAGGAGGGGTGTCTGTCCTAGGTAGCAGGGTGGAGATCACAATGCGGGTGTCAGGGAATTCCTTACTGGCCTGCTCAGCCATCTTCCTCACTGCCTCAGCAGTGTCCTTTCAGGGGCTGTGTAGGTAATTTGTTCCTGTGTGGATCACCAGGTATTGAGGGCTCCTGAGGGTGAACAGTTTCATCGCCTGGCCTGTGGTGCTGCAGCATTTCGACAGCACTTTTTTACCAGGAAAAAGCTTGTTTGTGTCCAGGAATTTTCCATTTGAGTCAGCCACTTGTGGAGCTTGTTCTTCTGGCTGAGTGGGGGGCAGCTGGGATGGGCAGAGCTGGCTGTTGGCGGCTGGTTGTGTGGGTGTATCAGGAGTTTCCAGGGTGTTGTTGGTCTGGGTGCAGAGCAGAGACGGTGGGACAGAAACGAGGCAGTGGTTTGGGACACTAGCAGGGAGAGTCTGTGTCTCTGTTGGTGTCACTGTGGGGACTGCTGAGAGTTGGTCTGTCAGGTGTTGGACTTTCCTGGTGAAGCTCCTTTCTCTATTCTCAGCATCCTCCTTCACTTTGGCCAACTGAGCGCGGAGCACACTGTTCTGCTGTTTTAGTGCCTCTACACTTCCTCTGAGGTCAGATGCCAAGGCTTGGTTGTCTTTCTTGAGCTGCTGGAGTTCCTCAGGAAGCTGCTGCATAGTGGTGTCTTGGCGGTCAGACAGCCTGGCCTGGGTCAGCTCTTTGAATTCAGTAAAGTCCAGTTCCAGCAAGGCCATACTCTCCTTTAACTGGTTGGTGGGGCTGGCAGGTGTGGGAGGGGCAGAGATGGATAAGGTGGTTGGGTTCTCTGTTGGGCTCTCATCATCTTCACTGTCAGAGGGGACATTGATCCTCTTGGTGTTCACCTCAGCTTTTAACAAAGAGAATGCCTCTTCAAAGGTCTCCAGGTTGGTTTTATTCCCCTGGACCATGATCTTTCCTTTGGTGTAGTAAGTGATGGTGAGCAGAGGGTCATTCTTGTCAAGGTGTTCATCTTTACAGATCTTTAATCTGCCTCCTGTTGTTGCACAGAGTATCTTTCCAGATGTAGATGGAGTGTCTTGTCCTTGTGTTTCTCCCTAGCTGCTGCACTCTTACATTTAGCAGGGTATCCAACCTCCCTGCTTTCTGTCCTGTTAGCTGCTTTCTGACCGGTGTCCATGGCGATCACTTGTTTACTCCACAGGAGGCTAGGCTAACTGTTTGCTTTCTTTGCTTTTCTAGCCTTTAAACAGTATTTTTTGGTTTGTTAGTTCTTCTTCTTTTCTTCAGAGGACACCTCTTCTGTTATCGTCTTTAGTGCAGTTTCTCCTTGTAAATGTTGGTAACGTTGGCAGGTAGTATCCGAGTTAGCAGTTGATATCAGGTTACACAGTTGACCGCTAGCTAGTTGACGGTTAGCTAGTTGTTTTGATTTAAAATATATATACAAAGATTATATTTTTTTCTTCCGTTTTGATAATTAATTTTGTTACCTCTTCTTTAGAGTCCTTTCTGAAGAATATTTGAAGGTTCTTTTACAAAAGGTCCCACCTTTTAGGTCCAAGTTTGAGAAATATTCAGGAGCTCATTTTTGATGCAGCTTCTTCTCATGGAATTCTCTTCCTCTTTCTCTCTCTCTCTCTCTCTCTCTCAATTTCAATTTCAACAAGCTTTATTGGCATGAGTGTGGTTCACAATATTGCCAAAGCGTACAGGATTACAGAACAAGAATGTTAACAATAATATTGATAATAATAATAATAATAATAATAATAATAACAATAATAGCAATAATAACAACAATAATAAACAGAATATCAGTGTGCAGGTAAGAACCCAGTCAGGATCAGCTGGTTCATGTGGAGGAAATCATGTCAGGTGTTGTTGTGCAGCTCGTCTCTTCTCCTGTGGCAGCATTCACAGGTCTCGCTGCATCTACAGCAGTGCCAGTTTTTTCTCCCAGTAAATGTTGTAGTTTTTCTTGGTCTGATAGTTTGGGGAAGTCTGGGGTTGTACCTGTGATTTTAATGTATATCTGGGTTCTGATGTCTGTGTATGTGTCACAGTGCAACAGGAAGTGCTGCTCTGTCTCCACCTGTCTGTGTGGACAGAACCGACACAGCCGGTCCTCTCTGGACAGCCGGGTCTGTCTGTGTGGACAGAACCGACACAGCCGGTCCTCTCTGGACAGCCGGGTCTGTCTGTGTGGACAGAACCGACACAAGCCGGTCCTCTCTGGACAGCCGGGTCTGTTCTGTGTGGACGGAACCGACACAGCCGGTCCTCTCTGGACAGCCGGGTCTGTCTGTGTGGACGGAACCGCACACAGCCGGTCCTCTCTGGACAGCCGGGTCTGTCCGTGTGGACGAACCGACACAGCCGGTCCTCTCTGGACAGCCGGGTCTGTCCGTGTGACGGAACCGACACAGCCGGTCCTCTCTGGACAGCCGGGTCTGTCCGTCGTGGACGGAACCGACACAGCCGGTCACTCTTCTGGACAGCCGGGGTCAGCCGGTCCCTCTGGACAGCCGGGTCTGTCGTGTGGACAGAACCGACACAGCCGGTCCTCTCTGGACAGCCGGGTCTGTCGTGTGGACGGAACCGACACAGCCGGTCCTCTCTGGACAGCCGGGTCTGTCCGTGTGGACGAACGACACAGGGCCTCTCTGGACAGCCGGGTCTGTCGTGTGGACAGAACCGACACAGCCGGCCTCTCTGGACAGCCGGGTCTGTCTGCGTGGACGGAACGACACAGCCGGTCCTCTCTGGACAGCCGGGTCTGTCTGTGTGGACAGAACCGACACAGCCGGTCCTCTCTGGACAGCCGGGTCTGTCTGTGTGGACAGAACCGACACACAGCCGGTCCTCTCTGGACAGCCGGGTCTGTCTGTGTGGACAGAACCGACACAGCCGGTCCTCTCTGGACAGCCGGGTCTGTCTGTGTGGACAGAACCGACACAGTCGGTCCTCTCTGGACAGCCGGGTCTGTCCGTGTGGACAGAACCGACACAGCCGGGCCTCTCTGGACAGCCGGGTCTGTCTGTGTCTGCCGCTCTCTAAGGCCCGGCTGTGGTCGCTGAGTCTGTACATAGTCAACGTTTTCCTCAGTCTCGGGTCAGTTACAGAGCTCAGATAATCTGCCATGGAGTATTGTCTGTTTAGGGCCTAATAGCATTGGAGTTTGCTTTGGGTTTTGGTTGTGGATGTCCAATAGTTGATGTAATTGTCTTTTCTTGCTAAATTTGGTG